>NW_011211731.1:3217-4955 GCF_000146605.3 Meleagris gallopavo
CCCTGCACCCATGGGTGCATTCCCGTTGCCCCCCCTTGCAGTCTCGCCAGGTGAATCGCTCCAACCCCCGGGAGGTGCGTGAGGCCAACAAATATTTCTTTGCTGAGTCGTGCATCGCGCTCTTCGTCTCCTTCATCATCAACGTCTTCGTCGTCTCCGTCTTCGCCGAGGCTTTCTATGGGAAAACCAACATGGATGTGGTGAGTTGGGGGTCTGGGGTGGGGTTTGGGGGGGGAGGGGGGCGCCGGGCTGAGCTGGGAGGACGGAGCGGGGGTCTCGACGCCCCCCAGCAGCGCTTGGAGTCTCATTGCAGCACGAGGTTTGTGCCAACGCCAGCAGTGCCCACGCAGGGCTGTTCCCGAGCGACAACGCCACGCTGGAGGTGGACATCTACAAAGGGGTGAGGGCTCTGATAGCACTGCTGATAACAGGCTGTGCTGCTGACAACAGCCCCCAGCGCTGATAACAGCCCCCAGTGCTGATAACAGCCCCCAGCTCTGATAGCACAGCCCCCAGTGCTGATAACAGCCCCAGTTCTGATAGCACAACCCCAGTGCTGATAACAGCCCCCAGCTCTGATAGCACAGCCCCCAGTTCTGATAGCACAGCCCGCAGCTGATAGCTGGAAGGCTCTTTGAAGATCACAGGACTGTAGGATGGTTGGGATGGAAGGGTCCTTGCAGGTCACAGAGCCGTGGGATGGTTGGGATGGAAGGGTCCTGGCAGGTCACAGAGCCGTGGGATGGTTGGGATGGAAGGGTCCTGGCAGATCACAGAGCCGTGGGATGGTTGGGATGGAAGGGTCCTGGCAGATCACAGAGCCGTGGGATGGTTGGGATGGAAGGGTCCTGGAAGGTCACAGAGCCGTGGGATGGTTGGGATGGAAGGGTCCTGGCAGGTCACACGTCAGTGGCCTCCACCTGTCTGTCTGTTGCAGGGCGCAGTGCTGGGCTGTTACTTTGGCCCAGCTGCTCTCTACATTTGGGCCATTGGGATCCTGGCAGCTGGGCAGAGCTCCACCATGACCGGGACGTACTCAGGGCAGTTCGTCATGGAGGTCTGCCCTGCTGCCCCTGCATTCCTCCCCTCCACTTCTGCTTTTCCCTCCAAACCTTTTCCTCTTTTTCTCCTCTCTGCTGTCCGTCCTGGAGCGTCTCCTTTCCACTCCGCTCCTCTCCTGTCATTCCTGCATCCTCTCTTCTCCTCTTCCTCTCCTCTCCCTGGGTTGTATCCCTTCTTTTCCCCTTCTGCTCTTCTCCTCCCTCATCTGCCCCGTATTTGTCCTCCTCTGCTGCTCTCCTGCTCTCCTCTCTATCTCCTCATCTCCCTCTCCTGCTTTTCCACTCTCCCCCTTTCTTTCCTGCATCCTCTTTTTTCCTCTTTTGCTCTTCTTTCTTATTTACATTATTTCTTTTCTCCCTCTGCTCTCCTCCTTCATCAGCCCAAATTGTGTCCTCTTCTGCTGCTCTTTAGCTCTCCTATTTATCTGTTTCTTCTCATCCTCCCCTCAGCTCTCCTCCTCTTCTCTTACTTCTCTCTCCTCTTCTGCTCTGCTCCTCTTCTCTCATTCCTGCATCCTTTCTTTTCCTCTTCTGCTCTTCTTCTCCTTCACCTGCCCCACACGTCCTCCTGCGCTGCTCTCCTCCTCCTCTTCTGTCTTCTCTCCTCTCTTCTCCTCTTCTCCTCCTCCTTCTGGGTTATTTCCTTCCCCTCCCTTCCCCTCCCTTCCCCTCCCTTC
>NW_011211731.1:22932-27029 GCF_000146605.3 Meleagris gallopavo
ACGTTGGGTGTGACAACAACACGTTGGGTGTGACAACAACACGTTGGGTGTGACAACAACACGTTGGGTGTGACAACAACACGTTGGGTGTGACAACAACACGTTGGGTGTGACAGTGGGTGTGACAACACCACACTGGGTGTGATAACACCATCTCGAGTGTGACAACAACAACACGTTGGGTGTGATAACACCATGCAGGGTGTGCTAACGCTGCGCTGGGTGTAACAGTGCTACTTTGGGTGTGACACCACCACACGGGGTGTGACAACACAACAACACAGACTCGCACACACTCACACACCCGGATTTGGGGGTAAGGGGCTCAGCACTGTTGCTCTGGTCCCACTTTCTGGGGCAGTGCTGATCGTCTCCCCTTCGCCCCACAGCGCTGCTGGGCCTTCGCTGCTCACCCGGAGCTCTTCCTCCTCAACAACATCGGCGTGGAGGCGGCGGTGACACGGTGATGGTGGGACGGGAGCTGGAGATGGGACGGCACCGCCACGGAACCGGGATGGAAGCACAACGGCGTTGGGATGGCACCAAAATGGGACCAGAATAACACGGGTGGAACTGGGATGGAACCAGAATGGCGTTGGGATGGCATTGGGGTGGCACCAGAATGGGACCAGAATAACACAGGGATGGCACCGGGATGGAACCAGAATGGCGTTGGGATGGAACTGGGGTGGTATTGGGATGGCACCAAAGTGACAATGGGATGGAACTGGGATGGCACCAAAATGGGATCAGAATAACACTGGGGTGGCATTGGGATGGAACCATGATGACGTTGGGATGGCATCGGGGTGCACTGGGATGGAACCAGAATGGTGTTGGGATGGAACTGGGATGGCATCGGGATGGTATTGGGATGGCACCGGAATGGCACCAGAATAACACAGGGATGGAACTGGGATGGAACCAGAATGGCGTTGGGATGGCATTGGGGTGGCACCAGAATGGGACCAGAATAACACAGGGATGGCACTGGGATGGAACCAGAATGGCGTTGGGATGGAACTGGGATGGCATCAAAATGGGACCAGAATAACACGCGTGGAACTGGGATGGAACCATGATGACGTTGGGATGGCATCGGGGTGGCACCAGAATAACACAGGGGTGGCACTGGGATGGAACCAGAATGGCGTTGGAACAGAACTGGGATGGCACGGCACCAGAATAACAGGGGTGGCATTAGGATGGAACCATGGTGACGTTGGGATGGCATTGGGGTGGCACCAGAATGGTGTTGGGATGGAATTGGGATGGCATTGGAATGGTATTGGGATGGCACCACAATGGCACCAGAATAACACAGCGGTGGCACTGGGATGGAACCAGAATGGCGTTGGGATGGAACTGGGATGGTATTGGGATGGCACCAAAATGACGATGGGATGGAACTGGGATGGCACCAAAATGGGACCAGAATAACAGGGGTGGCACTGGGATGGAACCATGATGACGTTGGGATGGCATCGGGGTGCACTGGGATGGAACCAGAATGGTGTTGGGATGGAACTGGGATGGCATTGGGATGGTATTGGGATGGCACCACAATGGCACCAGAATAACACAGGGATGGCACTGGGAAGGCACTGGGATGGACCCATGATGACGTTGGGATGGCATTGGGTGGCACCAGAATGGTGTTGGGGTGGTATTGGGATGGCACCAGAATGGCACCAAAATGGGACCAGAATAACACGGGATGGCACTGAGATGGCACCACAGTGGCATTGGAATGGAACTGGGATGGCATTGGGATGGCACCAGAATAACACAGGGATGGCACTGGGATGGTATTGGGATGGCACTGGGATGGCACCAGAATAACACAGGGATGGCACTGGGATGGCACCACAATGGCATTGGGGTGGAACTGGGATGGCATCGAAATGGGACCAAAATGAAACAGGGATGGCACTGGGATGGCATTGGGGTGGCACCAGAATGGCAGTGGGATGGAACTGGGATGGCATTGGGATGGTATTGGGATGGCACCAGGATAACACAGGGATGGCACTGGGATGGCACTGGGGTGGCACCAGAATGGCAGTGGGATGGAACTGGGATGGCAGTGGGATGGCACCAGAATGGCACCAGGATAACACAGGGATGGCACTGGGATGGCATTGGGATGATGTTGGGATGGCGTTGGGATGGTACCAAAATGGCACCATAATGGGATCAAAATGGTGCCAGGATAACAGCGGAATGGCATCGGGGTGGCACCAGAATAACAGCGGGGTGGCATTGGGGTGGCACTGGGATGGCACCAGGATGGCACCAAAACGGCACCAGAACAACACAGGGGTGGCACTGGGAGGGCACTGGGGTGGCACCATGGTGACGTTGGGGTGGCACTGGGAGGGCACTGGGGTGGCACTGGGAGGGCACTGGGATGGCACCATGGTGACATTGGGATGGCACTGGGATGGAATTGGGATGGCACCAAAAGGGGACCAAAATGGCACCAGAATAACAGGGATGGCACTGGGGTGGCGGTGTCCCCGTGTGTCCCTGAGGTGTCCCCAACATCCTCAATATGTCGCAATGTGTCCCTGATGGGTCCCCAGAAAGTCTCCATCGTGTCCTCAGTGTGTCCCTAACGTGGCCCCAGTGTCCCCAACATGTGCCCCATATGTCCCCAAAGTGTCCCCATCGCATCTTCAATGTGTCCCCAACTTGTCCCCAACACGATCCTGATGTGTGCCCAACATGTCCCCAGTGCACCATCAATGTGTCCCCATTGTGTCCCCAACATATCCTCAGTGTGTCCCCAATGTGTCCCCAACGTGTCCCTGATGGATCCCCAGCATGTCCCCAACGTGTCCCCTCCATGTCCCCTGTGTGTCCTCAACATGTCCCCAGTGTGTCCTGAGGGTGTCCCTGCTGTGTCCCCAACATATCCTCAATGTTTCCCCAGTGTGTCCTCAACGTGTCCCCAACATGTCCCCAATGTGTCCCTGTGTGTCCTCAATATGTCCCTGATGTGTCCCTGATGTGTCCTCAATGTGTCCCCAACATGTCCCCAATGTGTCCCCAACATATCCTTAGTGTGTCCCCAGTGTGTCCCCATTGTGTCCTCTTGTGTGTCCCCAGCATGTCCCCAACGTGTCCCCAGTGTGTCCCCTACATGTCCCCTGTGTGTCCTCAATGTGTCCCCAGTGCATCATCAGTGTGTCCTTGATGTGTCCCCAGTGTGTCCCCAGCATGTCCCTGATGTGTCCCCAACACATCCTCAGTGTGTCCCCAATGTGTCCCCAATGTGTTCTCTTGTGTGTCCCCAACGTGTCCCCAATGTGTCCCTGATGGATCCCCAGCATGTCCCCAACGTGTCCCCAGTGTTTTTCCAACATGTCCCCAATGTGTCCCTGGTGTGTCCCCAATGTATCCTCAGTGTGTCCCCAAAGTGTTCCCAGGATGTTCCTGATTGGTCCCCATTGTGTCCCCAACATGTCCTGCATGTGTTCCTGATGGGTCCCCAACCTGTCCCCAATATGTCCCCATTGTGTCCCCAAATCCCCAGTCCACGCAGTCGTTCCTTTCCCAATTAATTCGGCCTTCATTTGGTTCATTTCATTCTTGGTTAATTACCACGCTGGGGTCACACAGCATTCCTTGTGTTCAGTCTCTAATTACAGCGCTGCGCTCGTTACGTCTCTCATTAAGTCTGTTGCCAAGCACAGCTTTTGGTGCCCACGTGTTCAGCGCCGTGGGGTGGGGATCTATGGGGTGGGACCTATAGGGTGGGGATCTATGGGGTGGGGATCTATGGGGTGGGGATCTATAGGGTGGAGATCTATGGGACAGGGATCTATGAGACAGGGATTGTATGGGGCAGGGATCTGTGGAGATCTATGGGATGGAGATCTATGGGGCAGAGATTTATGGGATGGAGATCTATGGGGCAGGGATCCAAATGGTGGGGATTTATGGGATGGAGATCCATGGGGCGGGGATTTATGGGATGAGGATCCACGGGGAAGGGATCCGAGGGGTGGGGATCCATGGAGTGGGAATCCATGGGGCAGAGATCAGTGGGGCAGAAATCTATGGGGCGATGCCGGTGTCCCCATTTGTGGCCA
>NW_011211732.1:0-2091 GCF_000146605.3 Meleagris gallopavo
ACATGCTTTGCTGCCTTATTTAAAAAGAAAAATATATGTATAATAGAGTTCAAGACGTCTGGTTAACATAACTCCCAAGAAATGAGTGTGCAATAAGTTTCAAGGCAGTGAAGCACTTTTGACTTCATTAGAGCTACCCACATACTGGATTAAAACTAATGCTGGCTGTTCTAGTCAGCTTTTATTTGTACAGTATTAAATTCTGATATTGGCATATTTAAATACAGTAGTTATCTGTTTGCATATGCATAATTGGAAAATGATGGCTTTTTCTTTATATTTTGCAAATCACACACATATGTAGTAACTTGAATCCTCTGAGTTCTTCTTTTCCTTAACCGATTTTTCAAGTGTGTGAAGGTGACTGTTTGACAGCCCCTGGACATTGTGTATTGCACACATTCTGTAAGAATTGCAACTATGTATAACAAGGATGTGCTTTCTCAGGTGGTGGCTTTTAGTCAGTAAAGAAGAAAAAAATTCTGATAAGGATTCCTGGTGAAAACAGTTTGGGAAAGACCCCTTAGACAGCCCGCAGTGAAGCAAGCAAACCATCGTTTACTGCTTCTGAGGCTTTTTCCTCAAGATACAAAAGCAGATCTCTTCCGTGCATTTCTCTGCAAATTCTGGAGTTATTGTTACCCTTCAGCTATGCAATTTTTTTAAAAACTTATATAAAATGTTTCAAAGGGAGTAAAAATTGTCAGCCCAGAGCAACCCCAGTGAACTTTCTGATGTAATGTAAGGCCTTGACTCATTAGGAAGCAAGAGCTGCAGCAATGAGATTTGTTTAGGCATATTGAAGGAAACCACTAAAACAGATGAGTGCTGTTTCAACAGTGTAAACCTTGTGTTGACATAATCCAGGCTTGTCTGTTGAATTTAAGTTTGTTTTGCTGAAATACAGTCTTTATGTCAGAATCTGTGCCTAGTAAAACCAAAAGGTTTTACGTTCCTGGCAAAATTTTCTCTTTAAAGATAACCTGTCTTTCTGAAGCAGAACATGTAGAGAAAGTAACAATGAATTTGGATCTTAAATTATTAAAGACGTGCAGAATCACACTTGTCAAAATAATGAAGAATTTTACTGTAATCTTTTATTCAAAGATGCAATACATCTTTTGAACAGCACAGTGGAAAAAAAAACAGTAGAGTGATAGGCGTTTCATTCAGCACTGTTTTGTTTTAGCTACCTGATGTCTTCATTCTAGGACCTGCATGTTGCAACTAATTCTACAGATACCACCTAAATTGAACCTCACGGGGGTCAAGTGGAAAGTTTTACTCATTGCTTTCAGTAGGATAAATATAGCTACCTATAGCACAGAGATGCAAGGGTAAATCATATTTAACAAGAATGTTTCAAAGATTAATGGTGGCAAAATTAAGCTGCCCTCGATTCTACTACTTAATCCAGCTCTTTTGTTTTCCAGCCTGGAAAGAACAGAATATGGCTTTGGATGCTGGAGTTACATATGTAAGCAGTGATTCAGAGAACTATAATAGGTTTTGACTATTTTGAAGAGGAAATAAAATACACTTCCATTCTTTTCCTCTCCACCTCTACCTACACTTTCCCACTGCTGTAACTAGATATCTTTGTTCAAGATTTGTCTGCACGATCTCTTTACAGTATAAAGAACTTGGAGCAGCAATTGCATGTAGGTGCAGAGTTTTCTATTTATATATAGTTCCTGTAGAAGAGTCTTTGAGCAATATTTCAGCTTTTCAACTTTGATCTGCATTTTGTATCCTTCTACTTATGAAACTACTAGGCTTTTAATACATTAGGTGACTTTTACATGCCCCAAAAGGCAGGCAGAACACTTATAATGCTTTAGAGTGTGAGAGAACATCTATTTATGTCTAGCTTTTAAAGCTCAATAGCCCAGATCAAGAGGGAAAAGCAAAGGCAGCATTTGCCATTGAGAGCATTTTAGTTCCCGATATCACTCACTGTTTAAAACTCAGTACTCAGAAGTGCATTTTGACTGATCTGTGGAGAGAAGGGACTGAAACTAACATCCAGCCAGAAGGTTAGTCAGAAAATTTCCCCCAGCTGTCTGTTTGCTATGACTCTCATTTCATTCC
>NW_011211733.1:0-816 GCF_000146605.3 Meleagris gallopavo
CAGGCAAGAGGAATTATTTCCTACAGTCAGTAACTTTCCAAGTGTGAGTTAGCAGTGCTACTTGTCTGTACAGGATGTTTGCAGAATTGATGGTTTGGTTTGTCCAAGGCAGGAATGGTGTGAATGCACGCAATTACTTTCTGCTCCTTGCTCGGGTACCTGAAGATTCGCCTCTCAGAACCTCTCCAGTACTTGTAAAGTGGAACTCACTTCTCTGACCCAAGAGCAGTGCCGATTTTCAGGGCAGACAAACCCGAAGCACTTGGAGAGATGGTGGAGAGCAAGTGCTTGATGAGGGAATAGAATGCAGCCTTGCTGAACTGCTCAGCTGGTTCTATTCCGTAACAAGTGGGATGTGTGCATCTGCTGCCATGGTCACTCAGGAGTTTCAGTTGTGGTCAGGAGTGCTGATGAGAGCAGTTTGTCTCTGTTCTTGATGTCAAGCTGAGGCAGCAGTTCCCCATAAGGCAGTTACAGCTTTCCCTCACTGCACTGCTGAAGCTGACCTAAATGCTGGCAGGGAAATGGCACCAAACAGTGTTGGCCGCTGCTCGTTCCGTGAACCACAGTTCTGAGCCTTGAGTCCGGCACAAGTGGACAGCTTGCTCAGCTCTGTGACCAAATGGTGGCCTTTTTCTTTGGTGCAAACTGAAGCAGTGGGGCTCTGCAGTAGCAGTGGGGGTGAGCTGGAGAAAGTCCTTCCTCCTGGCCCAGCCCCGAGGTGCTGATAGCTGGGCTGTGGCTCGTGTCTGACCGGGAGATTTCCCTGGAAACCTGCCGTCCTCTGTTGTTGCATCCCCAGAACACTGCCTGTGC
>NW_011211734.1:0-531 GCF_000146605.3 Meleagris gallopavo
TGGGGGCTGATAAGCGGATGAGCTCAGTGGCAGGGGTGAATGCTGGCTGAGCATTGGTTAAAGCTAGGCAGCCCACCTAGACGCCCACCTTGTGCTCCAATAGTAGGTGAACACATGTGTAGTAGAATCATATATAAACTCTGTGTGTGCAGCAATAAAATGAAACTTGATCACTCATATTGAGTACTGTCGTGCTTCCCCGCTTGAGAACAATCTGATTAGGACGCTATCCGCGGCAATTGGCGCCCGAACAGCGAAGGACCTGATGGAAGATGGATTTGGGAGCGGACGGACAAGCGCACCGGCATCGCAGCGGCCGAGCCGGGGGGCGGCATCGCCTAGACCGACCAAAAGGGGTCTGCACGGGATCCGGAGGGCATGGAACGGAGCTCCGATGACAGTGGACGCTGCGTGCGGTGAGACGCGGATTGCAGTGCACCATGGAAAGTGAGGTAGCCCTAGATTTTTTAAGATGCTTCTTAGAGAAGCGAGGGGTAGAGTCTGTGACTCTAAGCAATTGCCTGGGTTGCT
>NW_011211735.1:0-1064 GCF_000146605.3 Meleagris gallopavo
TTTTTGACAGGACTTGAGAAATTTTTGTAATTTTTCTACATGACAAATGTTTGCAAACAAAAATGAAAAAAACGTTTTCTGAAAGGGAAAGTCTAGCTTCTCAACATTCATTCGATGTTAACCACATCGCAAGCATTACAGGGAAAGAAAAAAAAGAAAGAAAAAAACAAGAAAAAAAGTCAGAAATGTTTTTATTTTTCATACTCCCATAAATCAGTTCCTTCATACCATAATCTGGAAGAAACCTGTCTCAAAATCTTGGAGGAATGGGCAAAATAAATCATCAGTTCTTTCTACTTTATATGGAGTATTTAGATCATTTTATGTATTTCCTGCCTCTTTAGCTAAGCAACAAAAGAGCAACAAAAGCACAAAGTACATCTGTGTAAGTCTGTGGGAAGTCAAGTGCTGTACAAGTTCTTCACACTTGATGATTTATAGTATAAACTGAAAAGGCAAGCAGGTGGAAAAATACAAAAAGGTAAATATTAATTGTCCAAATATATATATATGTGGACCACTCTAAAAGTAATGCCTCCTATTTATTTCCATGGAATCTACAACAGAAACAAAGAGTACAGTAACACTATTTGAGAAAGTAAGTTCTCAGCTACACTCTTTTTTGGCATTATTACTTCCATTAGTTATGCATTTTCACCAAGGATGAACAAGAGCCTGCATATAGTACTCATAAAAATCTGCACCAAAGGAGGAGACCTACTGCTCCACAGTTGTTATGATGACATCACTGCGAGGAAAATGTTGTCTGTGCTGTCCAGCTTTCATCAGCCAAAACCAGGTGGAAGTCACAAGGCTTCCCACCAGACTATATGGTGGGTGAAGTAGGATCCCCTGGCCTAGATAGGCAATGTACAGCTGTCAAATGTTGTAGATCTAATTTGCCTAATGTCACCCTTTTTTTTCAGAGCTTTTTTCTTTCCAATTTTCCTATCTCAACTTCATCATAATTACCCTTCCTTCCATAGCACAAATGTAATCCTTTTCACTTCCACGATACTTTTATTAAAAATTACTGAATGTAGATGTATAGTTTCTAAATCGTA
>NW_011211736.1:0-1183 GCF_000146605.3 Meleagris gallopavo
GTTATGTCTTTGCAAGCATAATCTCTGTAGAGCATAACGCCAGCATTGATGCAGCTGGAAGTCAGCTACAAAACATCCATTTACAGACCCCAAATCTACTGAGAGAAAAGGAAATTCTTACTTCAGATAAAAATAGATCTTATAAAGTACAATTATCCTTCTTATTTTTTTTTCCAAAAATCTGCTTTTATGGTTCTGTTTTCTGCTTCTGTCGATCACCCCAATCTCTGAAAGCTGCTTATGTTAGGCCGTGAGTGCACTTTGTAGAACCATAGCACCAGATAATTGTTTGAGTTGGAAAAGACCTTTGAAGGCCATCTGGTCCCACTCTCCTGCAATGAACAGGGACACCCACAGCTCCATCGGTGCTCAGAGTCCCATCCCTGACCTTGGGTGTCTGCAGGGATGGGGCACAACTGCCTCTCTGGGCACCCTGTGCCACTGCCTCACTGCCCTTATTGTAAACAACATTTCCTTATATGCTGTCAAAAGTCTTCTATGGGAACCACTGAGTCACAGCCTGAACCACTGATTGAGCACCTGGTGAAAGGACCCGGTCAGCCCTGGGAGCACAGGTGAAGGCTGTATGACCAGAATGGGTGGAGCCTGGCTGCACCTCTCTTAGACCTCATTTAAGGGCTGACCGCTCTTCCTGGAGATCCCTTCTTGGTGAAACTTTCCTCTGTGAACCTAGAATCTTCTGGTATGGGTGAGCGATCTTTCTTTTTAGTACCTCTTTATCATCCTGGTCCTTCTGTCTTCGCACCTTTGTTGTAAAACCTTTCCTATCATATTGATCTGTTCAGTTGCTGCAAATCTTAACAACTTAATAAAGTTCTTGTGCCAGAGTGATTCACCTTGCTTCCCTCAAGCATGGTATTTCTGACAGTAACCAAGCACCATGTTTGATTTGAATACATATTGTCTGGGATGGGCAAGGAACCCAACAAGCATCGCTAATCCTGCTCCGGCTCCCCATTTCCAGCAGGAAGCACATCGAGTTTGATTTAAAAATAAATAAAGACAGGATCTGTGTAAGGGGGGGCCTCACCTCTGTAAATGTGGAGGTACCATCCAGGTTTGAGAGGACTGATGGAATCAATCTGAGGTGTGTGTGAGTGTCTGCAAGGATGTGGCCAGCAGATGGTGCACGGCTGCACAGCGTTGGGATCTTCTGAAGCTT
>NW_011211737.1:0-1095 GCF_000146605.3 Meleagris gallopavo
CCCTCAGCCTGTCTTCACAGGAGAGGTCCTCCAGCCTGATCATCCTCATGGCTTTCCTCGGGACCTTCTCCAAAAGCTTCACGTCATACTCCAGGTGAGGCCTTCTGAGGGCTGAGTAGAAAAGGACAATGCGCTCCCTTGCTCTGATGACCACCTCTCTGCTGATGCAGCCCAGGGTGCAGTTGGCCTCTCAGGCTGCAAGCACACACTGCTGGCTCCTGTTAAGGTTTTCATCCACCAGGACCTTGAAGTCCTTCCCCACAGGGCTGCTCTGTAGGAGTTCTTCCCTCATTCCTGGGATTGTCCTGACACAAGTGCAAACAGCTGCATTTGATCTTGCTGAACCTCATGCTGTTTCTTTGGACCCACTTTTCAAGCCTGTCCAGGTCCCTCTGGATGGCACCCCTTCATTCTGTCATGCCAACTGCACCACACAGCTTGGTGACATCAGCAAACTTGCTGAGCTGCACTCTATCTCATCATCCATGCCACTGATAGACGTTGAAGAGCTCTGGTCCCAAGGCTGACAGAGAAATTCCAGAGAAATTCCCACAGTCCTTTGGCTGCGACCTTCCAAAAAATTTATTATCCATTGAACAGTCTGCCCTTCAGATCCATCTCACTTATCTCTCCACAGAGATAAGGATGTAATGTGGGACCATGCCAAAGGACATCCTGAAGTCCAGGGAGGGGCGGTGACAGAGCAGCATGGGGGGCACCTGGGAGCCAGGCAAGGTGAGCACAGCACAGCTGGGCGCTGAGTTCCAGGGGGATTCTGGGCTCCCAGCCCTGCAGCATGAGGCTGCGTGTGCCTTCCCCTCTGCAGGACAGCCCGGCCCCACCGCCCCACAGGCAGCCCCTGGCAGCTCAGTGCAGGCACTGTGTGGGGCAGCATGCGTGCAGTGGGACAGAGATGTGCCCCCAGCACAGCCCCTGACACCGCATGGCCTCCTTCAAGTCATTTCAGTGCTTCTGTGAAACAGGATCATTGATCAAAACAGGGCTGTTCACACACCAAGCAAAGCTCAACTGGGAAGGTTTACCATCAGCACACACTGATCCCATTTCCTAATGCAATATATTGGTCCTAAGGCT
>NW_011211738.1:0-826 GCF_000146605.3 Meleagris gallopavo
TCTGAGAATCTGTTTTTTTCTGCTCCTATTATTAGTATTACTGCATTATTAGGATGATGACTCATTGATGTTCATAGATTGCTCTGAAAGGAATGCCTCCTATTTATTTCCATAGAAATGACAACAGATACATAGAGTGAATTCTCAGCTACAAAACTCTGTTTTTCAACACAGTTACCAACATTAGCTATGCTTTTTTTCCAGTGTTGAACGAGTGCCTGCATGCTGTGCTTGTTTAAAAAAGAAAAAAAAAGAAAAAAAAATCTGGCTGTTTGGGTGGTTTGTCTTTTGCATTACTGTTGCTAGTGCTGAAGCCTCACTGCGCTCACATCCACGTGTTGGTCTTCACAAATGCGCACTTCCATATCAGTTGCTGTGCTGTCATTCTGGCCGTCTGTCGCCTTGCTACAGAATGAACTGAGTGCTGGCAGGAAGGTTCAACCTCTGCTGTGTCCACCTGTGACGTTGTGGTCAGCATTATAAAATAGGAGGCATTCCTTTTGGATCAGCCCTTGCATAGTTATGAAAAAATTAGGTTTGTAATGGCTGTCTGAGTAAATTGGTGGCTGCTGGAGAGAGGCACAACTCTAAAAGAACAGTAGTTAAAAACTGATAGCTTTCAAGGCCAATTTAATTAATGTGGCTGTATTGGGTTATTTATTTATTTAAAGTTATCTTTCATTGTCGTATTTCCTGAAAGGTCTTCTGGTCTGGCATTCTAGGCTTGATTTTGAATCTGCAAACTCTAGTATTCTCGAGCAACTCCATCCTGTAAGTGGATTAGATTTCATACTCCATTGTAAAACTGCATTTAAGAATTGGTATT
>NW_011211739.1:0-2302 GCF_000146605.3 Meleagris gallopavo
AAAAAAGCATAGCTAATGTTGGTAACCGTGTTGACAAACAGAGTTTTGTAGCTGAGAATTCACTCTATGTATCTGTTGTCATTTCTATGGAAATAAATAGGAGGCATTCCTTTCAGAGCAATCTATGAACATCAATGAGTCATCATCCTAATAATGCAGTAATACTAATAATAGGAGCAGAAAAAAACAGATTCTCAGATTCTCCGAATATCTTTTGTGGGGATGGAACAACAAAACCAACGCTGCAGTCAGCTGCAGTTATTCCCCCGGAATGAACTGATAGCAGCAGAAAGGTCATGGCCACTTCCGACACTCAAACTATACCAGAATTTTAGAACACGCAGCCTTGGAATAAACCCTAAGGATAAATCAAATGGCATCTCTGTTCCAGCAATTTTTTCCTTCAATATACCTGAGTAGACTGGAGGTATTAATCCCACCAGTTCAGCTCTACCATTGTGTCTTACGGTAAGAAGAAAAGCAGGATGTTTAAGACTCTGTCAGGCACAGAACCTCCAGCACTGGAGGCAGCAGTTCTGAATTCTCGGTATCTTGTCATCATTTGTGCGCATGCACAAGAAACAGTGCAACTCACTGTACAAGGGCAACCAAATGTATTCAAGGCATACTTGCACAGGACTCTGAGGTAGAAAGCTGCTCGCTGAGGAGAAGATGGAAATGAGGCAGGGGAAGCCTGACAGATTGAGAGTGATGAAGTGTCTGAATAAAGAGAGGAACAGAAGGAATAGACATTACTGGATTCTATCAGACGCTAATATTCATTTGAAAAACATACTGGACACGTAGAATAAAAAGCAACACAGGATCAACCTGCAACTATTTATTCCACTATCTCAGTGAAGATAGCTGTTATACAAACTCTATGCATTTCTAGTTAAAAAACACAAATTCCTCCTCCAGTGTGTAAACAAATTAAGTTCATTTATGAGTATAGGTAGAAAAAAGACATCTGCTGGTCTTGGTAAAGCAGCTACAAAAGCACTGTGCAGGATATTCGCAGATATGGCGTAAGCCAAAGTTTGGAACGGAACTCTTCCTTTGTTTATTCTGCTTTCGCTGATGTACATTACCATAGCTTTGATTATGGCAGTAAGGTTTCCTGGGCCATCTGTCAGAGTGCAGAGCTTCCAGCTCCTTCAAAGCGTCCATCAGCTCACACGTACAAGCAGCCTGGCTGAGTAAACTACGCTGCGTGTGCTGAGCTGAAATAGAACAGAAATCAGTAGAAAATAATTGCATCTTAGTAAAAATATCTGTGCTTTCTAGTCCGAGTAAATTAATTTCACATACAAAAATCATTTCCAACATAAAGTAACCACATTTCCAAAACAAATTCTACCCAAAGAAGAACAATAATAAAGCACATATTAAAATATCAGTTCTGTGGCAGACAGAGTGAAGAGACCAGCAAGAGAAAGTACAGAAGGCCTTCTCCCTGCGGAATAATTCACTTATATCTGTTCTCCAAAAGCTGGCATTTTCTCCAAGAAACATCAGCTTTCACTCAGATAGATGACCTTTTCACCCAAAATAAGACATTTCCTACCAGAAATGCCAGTTCTCTTCGAAAGTCCAATCATTTTCCACTGAAAATTCTACTATACTTACCCAAATAGGACATACTCTACCGAAAATAGAGCATTTTCTCACAGATATAGCATTTTTATCCGAAACATAGTATAGTCAGAAATACTTTGTTTTGCCCTTACATGGAGAATTATTTCAGACAAAAATAGATGATATTTTCCCTTTACAGTCTTACAGTAGGCTTGTATTTCCCAGGAAGAATTTCATCTCAAATGGAGAAAACAGATATTTCTTGGAGAAAGTGCCTTTTTTTTGAGAAGGCTGATATTTTCGTATGAAATGACATCTCATTTGCCGGGAACTTGTTTTTCTCGTTGAAAAGGTGTAATTTTTGGATGAGACTGGTATACCTGAATGGTAATGGGATATTTCTGATTCATTAGATATTTGTGATTGTAAGGTAATAGTCACCGGAAGCACACGCGAGAACGTATTGTCAGCATAAAACAAGATCAATGCACTTACGACATAACACAACGTCGAGGATTCTGTCGGCACAAAAAACTACCAGTTTGCTGCCATTGAGAAATCGGAAGTGCGGTAAATCGCGAGTGTCGCTTTCTGCGCATGAGAGCGAAGTAGTGCATTTCAGATTCACAGAACTTGCGAATTCAGCCTACTGCACTACATCCGATGAGTGTTTTTTTCTCCACAGGAAAGAATGTTGTGTTTTTGTCTTTATTTCTTGCGACTA
>NW_011211740.1:0-1668 GCF_000146605.3 Meleagris gallopavo
AGCAACTGAAGAGTGATCACCTCAGCTGTACACAGCGCTGATGCGTTCTAAGCGTACAGAATTTAGCAAAGGAATACTACTCCATAATCCAGTGGGAAAGTCTTCAGAGGTGCTGCTAATTATTAATTCATTAACTTGTATTCACACACAGTGAGGCAACAGGCACTAAAGAAGGTGAGTAAGTGCATCTAAATATGGATGAGGGAAGACATTTCTTCCAGAAGTTCAGCTCCAGTATACATTTTCCTTGACAGTTTAAGATGTTTCTAGCTCTCTCTCTGCTTTGCTTTCATAGCCTGTCATTTCTCATCTCCGAAAGCTTAAGAAATATCACCTCTTGTTTCCTACACACACACAAGTATCAGAAAGGGGCATCAGATTTTCCTAGAAATGTTACAAATTTTGGATTCAGATTATACAAGAGCTAAACCAAAGTAGGATTTGCTTTAATCCAAAGATAGATCTTATCATAGAATCATAGAATCACAGAATCACAAGATTGGAAACGACCTGTAAGATCATCTACTCCAACCGTCTTCTCATTACCACTGCTACCACAAACTAAACCATATCTCGCAGCTCCTCATCCAGGCACTTCTTGAACACTGCCCGGGACGGTGACTCCACCACCTCCCTGGGCAGCCATTCCAGTGCCTGACCGCTCTCTGAGAGAAAAAGTTTTTCCTCATGTCTAACCTAAACCTCCTCTGGTACAACTTGTGACCATTTCCTCAGGTCCTGTTCGTTGCCTGGGAGAAGAGGCCAAACCCCTCCACACCACAACCTCCCTTCAGGAAGTTGTAGAGTGCAACGAGGTCTCCCCTGAGCCTCCTCTTCTCCGGACTGAACAATCCCAGCTCCCTCAGCCTCTCCTCACAAGATTTGTGCTCCAGGCCCCTCACCAGTTTTGTTGCCCTTCTCTGGACACGCTCCAGGGCCTCAATGTCTTTCTTGTAGTGAAGGGCCCAAAACTGAACGCAATACTCGAGGTGTGGCCTCACCAGTGCTGAGTACAGGGGGATGATCACCTCCCTGCTCCTGCTGGCCACATTATTTCTAATGCAGGCCAGGATGCCGTTGGCCCTCTTGGCCACCCGGGCACACTGTCAGCTCACGTTCAGCCGAGCATCAACCAACACCCCCAGGTCCCTTTCCTCTTCACAATCATCCAGCCACTCGTCCCCAAGCCTATAACGCTGCATGGGGTTGTTGTGGCTTTTGAATTATAGTCAAAAAACTGCTGCAAATTAAACAATGTTTAATATGATTATGTCTTATCAAAGGGAAAACAGATAATAAATTAAACGCTTTAGATGGTTAATAATCAGCCAAGAGCTTTAGGGCTGATTCATTTTGTATTATCTCTAAATCAGTAGAGCAACACAAAAATAACACACCTGCAAAATAATTTTCTACATACAATTTTGCATCAGTTTAACAGAACAACACATTCAGATGTTACAGACATACAGTTCCTGAATAGTAATGCAAGAAATAGAGGTCAGTATCTAATTTCCTACTTCCTATTAGAATCACCAGGTGATGGAAACAACTATCCTGTCAATGCCATGTCAACAGTATTCTTGCTGCTTACATTTTTACAAATGCCCAGTGACTGTACTTCTTGATTCTTAAAGTATAAGCTAATTAATCGGTCAGTTAATGAGT
>NW_011211741.1:0-647 GCF_000146605.3 Meleagris gallopavo
AATATAGTAGAGAATGAAAAGAATTTGCTAAAAGTTGCAGCCCTCTGTGGTCTTGTCATGATTGTGAAAAATTCATTGGTGATCTCTCTGCACTTTTGAGAAGAAAGACGTATGTTATAAGAAGGTATCAGTGAGTTGCTATGCCAATAGGACTAGATGTACAAATAAAAAGTTGAGAATATATGTTCACTCTTAGCACTTTGGACATCCCGTTTAACTTAAAGGACTCACTTGACAGGATGCAAAATCTAGCTAACAGACCTCCTCATGATGTCTCCACTTAGAGGAAAAGACTTAAATAGCTGAGGAATGGAAACTTGCAAAATCGTAATTTTTCAGAACTTTAAAAGAAGGTATCAGTTTCCTTGTGAATATTCAGCCTACACAACAAGGTAATATAGCCTTGTGAGGATTTCTGACATCATCTATGACAGTGGAAGTAGTTCTTGATGGCAAGTGGCCCTACTGTAAAGACAGAAATAAAGACTAGTGGGTACTCCAGATGAAGCATTTAAGATAAAAATTGCTTAAAGTAATACTATAGAAATGACCTAAAATAGCAGTAAGCACAATAAGCTACACTTAAAATAGTTTAAATATCTGTTATTATGTTAACAGTTCTGGTTTACCTAGGATGCTTTTTTTTT
>NW_011211742.1:0-2226 GCF_000146605.3 Meleagris gallopavo
CATGGAGCTGGTCTGGAACAGGCAGCCCAGAGAAGATGGGGCTGCCCCACCCCTGGAGATGTTCAAGATGTCCAGGGCCCCAGGCATCCTGATCTACTGTGTGACAGCCCTGCACACAGCAAGGGAGGTGCAAATGCAGGGTCTTTAGGGTCCTTCCAACCCAAACCACTCTAAAATCCTACAATACTTGTCAGCCTCTTCCAACTCGGGATCCTGTGTGCTTAGGTATTCCCTGATCACCTCCTCTTTCACCAACAGCACATCTGCCTTGCAACAACATTTCCCACCTGTCTCTGGCACCTGGGATTCCAAGAAGCCCAGTCCAACTGATAAACAGTGAGGTCAGGAAAGAAATGAGTATCAGAGACTATTCCACATCCTGTCTCATCAGGTTCCCTGCCCCATTCTATGCTGGGCCCACATTCCCCCTAGCCTCCCTTTTGTCACCTACATATTTCTACAAGCCCTCCTTTTCTCTGATATGCCTGGGCACACTCAATTGCAGTTGAATCTAACGTTCCTACACTCATCTGAGCAGGTACGCTGGACAACGTCTCTTCATTGCAGCCAGGTTCTCCCTGTTTCCACTTCCTGCACGCATCCTTTTTGTGTTTGGGATTGACCAAGTCCATCTTTCCCAGCCATTCATGAATTCTGACTTATTTACTTGGCTTCCACTTCCTTGGAATGGACTTACTCTGTTTGGAAGCAGTGATACTTAGTTACCACATTTTTTGACCCTATTACCCTCAGAGCCTTACCCTGCTGTTCTGTACCCCACAGACACTTGAAGAAGACAACCTGTGCTCTCCTGAGGCCCAGGGTTGTGAACTTGCTTTTTGCCCTTCCTTCAGACTCCTCAGCTCATCCCATGGCCACTACAATCCAGGTTCTCTTTGACCTTCACATTGCCCACCATCCCTGCCTTGCCGGTGAGTGTGAGATCCAGCAGAGCACCTCTCCTCTTTGGTTACTCTGTGACTTGGTCAAGAAGCTGCCATCTGTGCTCTCCAGGGATCTCCAGGATGCTGGGCCTGACAACATGAGGCTCCCACCTGTGTGCAGAGGGCACCTTCCACTTGCTCTTCCTGATCAGGAAGCCAGGAACAGACACTGTTGGTCTCCTCTGTTTGCCACTTCCATTTGTTCTGACCTGGCTGCTCTGCCAACTCCATCAAGAGCTCAGTGCACTCTCACACTTCCTTGTCTCCTCGCCCATCCATTGTAAAGACTCAGTATCCCCCTTGTGCTGCAGTCCAGTTGTGGAAGCCATTTAACCCTGTCCCTGTCATCCAAACAAAATCTCAGGCCCGCAACTGTACTAACATTTCTTGCCCTTCAAAGTGTTGGTATTCTCCTCAGTATAAAAACACATAAAGAAACATTCTAATTGGGGAGCACCACTGGTCTTAGCCTGAGTGGATAGCTCAGTTATGGTATTCTTGTCCAGAAGGAGGCACACGGACATTAGAGCTATTGTGGGGCTCAGAATTGTCCAAGCAGCATGGACACTCCGAGGGCACGACTTTCCTGAAGGCCTTGAGCTGCATCTGCAGCTCCATGTGTGTGCTGGACACCCAAGGAAATTGGCATGACTCTAGGCTGCTTCTGATGCCATTCACATCAGAACACATAGGAAACTGACATGTTGTCAGCTGAAGAATAATGATGTGTGTCAGCTTTGCAGTGCCTTGAGCTCCAGAATGTGCAGCAGAAGGAGAACAAAGAAAGATCTGGCTCTTCTTTGGGCAGCTCAGCCATTTAGTCAGCTGCAAAGTTCTGTCTGCTCCATGGAGACGGGTGAAAAAGGCACTTTGAGATGCCATAAATGCAGGGGTTTGTTCTCATTTAGGATAGCCCTGCTATCCTACTGCTAATCCCTCTCAGGCACTCAGGAAGGAGGTGTCTGTCTCAGGGTTTTCCCACACACCTTACAAGCACTAGCACACATCCAGCAGCACCCCAGGCACCTTGGTCATCACCCAGGCTCTGTGTGTGAGCAACTGACTCCCTGCTGAAGGACCAAGGACTCAGAGCAGGAGCTCACATGCAGGCAACTCCTTGTGCACATCTGAACTGAACCAGAGGAATCCCTGAAACTCCTGTGGGTCTGGGGGAGCAGAATCCCATTTCAGGCATAGGGTTTCCATCAAGGGATGAGATGCCTGCACTGCCTCCACTGGATCACTGCTCTACACAGAGGAAGTCCACGCCCTCCTCCCCCCC
>NW_011211743.1:0-618 GCF_000146605.3 Meleagris gallopavo
AGTCAAGGTCCTGGAGAACTGGAGGAAAACTGATGAAACTGCAGATCTACCAACAAAAGGAAAGCACGTGACACTTGACTTGGCGGGTCTGTGGGAAGGTCAGCCTCCCTGTGTTTACATTTCAGCCACCGTCCTCCATACTGAGAGGCTTTACCCGCTGGGTGTGCTTAATTGCAGCGCGTTGCGCGTGCGTGGGTAACTTGTGCAATAGCATCCTTGATCCAGACCCCATGTCCATATTGCATCTCTTCTCAATGGCCCGAGGTGTCACGGGTGCACCAAACTGGAAATAATGCCCTCTCGGTGTTACTGTAAAAGTTTGCCAAGTGAAGCTGCGGATGCTCCATCCCTGGAGGTGTTCAAGGCCAGGCTGGGCAGCACGACCCAGTGGGTGGCATCCCTGCCCAGGGCATTGGGGTTGAGGTGATAAGTTCTTTACTGTCCCTTCCGCCCCAACCCGTTCCACTGTTCTGCGTTGCTGTGATGTAAGCACCGGCCCCGGTGCAGTGCATCACAAGAGGAGCAGCCCGCGGGGAGCCTCCAGCCGGCATCGCAGAGCCGTGAGGTCACAGCGCCCCGTCCTCTGGCTGTGCTGTGCCGTGAGCTCACAAGGCCTGG
>NW_011211744.1:0-2215 GCF_000146605.3 Meleagris gallopavo
TACGGGTCACGTGGGGTTATGTGGTCAGGGGTGATGTGGGGGCAGGGATCCCAGAGTTCTGGGGCCACACGGCATCTGATCTCAGCGTGGTGGGGGCAGGCAGGTCAGGGAGTCACAGGGTCGTGTGGGGCTGTGGTTCACACAGGGCTGTGGGTCATGTGCAGCCATGGGGTCACGCACACACAGGGTTATGTGGTCACCTTGGGCTATGGCTCATGTGGGGTCATGGCTCGTGGCCCCACCTTTGGGCCCACAGGGGACCCCCAGGTCCCCCTCTCAGGAAGAAAGAAAACCACTCCAACACTGCCCCACACCCCCCTTTTTGCCTCAAACCACTCCTCACATCCCCCATCCCCCTACATCCCCCATACCACCCCATGTCCCGTGTGCCCCCATGTCCCGCCTGAAGCCCACATCAGGCGTTCTCCTGAGCAGCATTCTGCTCCTGCAGGCCGTGTCCCCATATCCCCCCATGTGCCTGTATCCCCCACAGCCCCCACAGAGCCCCTCAAGGACCTTCTCAAACACAGCAGCCCTCCCACACAGCCAGCCTGGGATCTCACACGTTCCCCGTAGTCCCCAACAGCACCCCGTATCCCCCCCAGCACTCCCACTGAACCCCCATATTTCCTTCCTAGCGCCTCCCCAGCCCCGTCCAGGCCCCCCTGGGATCTCACAGACCCCACAGTCCCTGACAGGACCCCATCACCGGCCCAGGACCCCCACAGCCACCCGGGGCTCAGCTGACATGACAAGGGCTGTGTTTCTAAAGTATGCTACTAATATGTATATGCTATGCTTACATTCCACATCAGCCCTCACCCCTGTATTTGATCCTCTTGAAGTGCACTCCTGATAGCTCTCCAGTGATCTGTACAGGTTCTGAAGGCTCGAGGGAGACGTCAGGAAGGCACAAAGCACCTGAGGGCTCTCTGGGTTGCAATGGTCTCCTTGGGATGTTTGGTGCTCAGCCCATCGTCCTCCAGTGCTGAGAGAAGATTGCACAAAGTGCTCAGAAGATTTGGTTTGCCAGGGGCAGCAGCTGGTTGTCGGGGGTGCTTCTGTTTGGTTCAGGGCTGACAGTAGTTGCCAGGGGTATTTCTGTTTTGTTCACTGGGGCCACAGCATGGCCACAGTAGATGCCCTTCCCATTGGGAAATCAGCAGACACGCGGCAGCTGCAGCTCCTGCCCTTCTGGCTCTTGCTGGGCATCTGCCTGGCCGCCCTCCTGGGCAACGGCCTCATCAGCACAGCTGTAGCCTGCGACCACCGCCTGCACACCCCATGGACTTCTTCCTCCTCAACCTCGCCCTCCTCCACCTGGGCTGCATCTCCACCGTTCTCCCCAAAGCCACGGCCAGTGCCCTCTGGGACACCAGGGCCATCTCCTGTGCTGCCTGTGCTGCACAGTGCTTTTTTTTCTCCTATTCATCTCAGTAGCAATTTCCCTTCTCACTGCCATGTCCTATGAGTGCTGTGCTGCCATCTGCAAGCCCCTGCACAATAGGACCTCAGACGCTGCACAGGACCCTTGTTAGCAGCACGGCTTGTGCCACTGTGGCAGCAGCTGCTTGGGCAGTGGGTTCCTCAATGCTCAGTTGCTACCCAGCCCCTCGTCCCCCAGTGTGTGCACATGGTCACGGTTGCCCCATCCCAGGTGCAGAACCTGACAGTTGCTCACGTTACACTTCATGGAATTGGGGAGAGCCCAGCCCTTCATTTTTCTAGAGCTCTCTGGAAGGCCTCTCCACAATCTTCAAGCAAACTTCAGGCAGCGCAATGTGGAAATCCCGTTTTATTAAGCAGATGCTGAGAGACTGCAGTGGCCTACGTTCAGACGCACACCGATGCACTGAACATAGAAACAAAGCAGATCCCCTCCTCAGTAGAACTGAAAGGAATGAAAAGCATTGACCTCAAGAACAATAAACGCAAATGACACTGAGGAAAGGGATCTGAGGGTTCTGGTCGCTGGCAAGTTGAACGTGAGTCAGCAGTGTGCCCTGGAAGCCAAAGGGCCGCAGTGCCCTGGGTGAATCAGGTCCTGCTCTGCCATCCAGGCAAAGCAAGAGATTGTCCTGCTCTGTGCTGCACTGCTGCAGCCTCAGCTCACGTGTCGGGGGCACTTGGAGCTGCCCAAGGGATGGCGGCGGTCCCCAGAATGGGTCGCTGGGGGTCCTGGTGGCAGCCCGTGCTTCCTCGTTGAGCTCCCTGC
>NW_011211745.1:0-1096 GCF_000146605.3 Meleagris gallopavo
ATATTTTTATCAACTCCACTTGCAGTCATCTTCCTTGTATTGGGGATCTGAAATGTGGAGGCACTACTCTGGACAATGCCTTCTGTATATCTCCTAGCTGTGGTCTTGTTCAAATAAAAAAGTTTGAGACTGACTTCTTACATCATTTCTGAATAATAGAACAAGGATGAATGATAATAAACTGAAAGAGAGTTTTACATTCAACATTTGGAAGGAATTTCTAACATTCCATGGATCGTGATGTGAGGCATGGAGCTGGTCTGGAACAGGCAGCCCAGAGATGATGTGGCTGCCCCACCCCTGCAGATGTTCAAGATGTCCAGGGCCCCAGGCATCCTGATCTACTGTGTGACAGCCCTGCACACAGCAAGGGAGGTGCAAATGCAGCAAAGGTCTTTAGGGTCCTTCCAACCCAAACCACTCTAAAATCCTACAATACTTGTCAGCCTCTTCCAACACGGGATCCTGTGTGCTTAGGTATTCCCTGATCACCTCCTCTTTCACCAACAGCACATCTGCCTTGCAACAACATTTCCCACCTGTCTCTGGCACCTGGGATTCCAAGAAGCCCAGTCCAACTGATAAACAGTGAGGTCAGGAAGGAAATGAGTATCAGAGACTTTTCCATGTCCTGTCTCTCCAGGTTCCCTGCCACATTGTATGCTGGGCCCACATTCCCCCTAGCCTTCCTTTTGTCACCTGCATATTTCTACAAGCCCTTCTTGTCTGAGATATGCCTGGGCACACTCAATTGTAGTTGTATCTAACACTCCTATACTCATCTCAGCAGGTACGCTGGACAAAGTCTCTTCAGTGCTGCCAGGTGATTTCTTGTTTCCACTTCCTGCACGCTTCCTTTCTGTGTTTGGGATTGACCTCTGTTTGCCTTTTCCGTTCACTGTGACCTGGCTGCTCTGCCATCCCCAGGAAGAGCTCAGTGCACTCTCACAGAGTGCAGTCGCCCTTCCTTGTCTCCTCAACCATCCCATTGTAAAGACTCTGTTTTCCCTTTGTGCTACACTCCAGTTGTGGAAGCCATTTAACCGTGTCCCCGTGGTCCAAAGAAGAACTCAGGCCTGCAACTCTACAAGATTTC
>NW_011211746.1:0-1502 GCF_000146605.3 Meleagris gallopavo
GGGTGTGTCTGTTGGAGGCGGAGCTCTGGGGAAGGGGCCCTCAGCTCTCCCCTGGCAGCGCTGCTTCCCCTGTGCTCACAGAGACCTGGAGGTCAACATCCTCTTCGAGAAGAGACCGATGTCTGTGCTTGAGAGGAATGAAAAGTGACAAAGGAGACCCTGACCTGGAACTCGTCTCCATGTACACTCCTGGACAACCCAGTTTTTGCATGGTCTGTGCAGAGAACACATGCTGCATTGTGATTTGTGTGCTCTGCTGTGCACTGAGGGCTTTAAGCAGGTGGTCTGAAACTCACCTGAGCTTTGCAATCCCATGCAGATTGTTTCTTTGTTCTCTGACATTTGCCCAAATTCCCTGCTTTGTGGGCCTTCCCAGAGTGGCCCTTTCTGGAGAAGTTAATTGACTTATGAAATCAAACTCCATAATCACAATGTAGTTTTAAAAGCAGGTATGTTTATCCGTACTGCGCACACACTCTAGATGCAAACAGGGTAACCCTTCCTTGCTTGCACACCATGAGGTAGAGCTTAAGAACATTTACAGAGACAAGTCATAGATATGCCATGAATAAGATGGATATTACAATTACTTCTGTGAGATTATTATCATATTCTCAATTCCTTGCCCAGCCCATTTTAGCATGCTTCATGCTGGTGGTCTTTGGCGGTTGTAGGATGAAGACTCAGAGTCCTCCTCTTGTCCTTTCACCTTTGGTCTGAGTTAAGCCTAGTTGATGACTCTGTCTTTGTGATTTATCTGTTATATTCTTTCCAGGAATGGCGTATCCTGGCCAGATGCAATCCTCTCAGCATTATCTTTCCTAGCTTTTACAACCCTGTTTTGCAAACCTTGCCTCCCCTTATCTTCCTTAAGCAGTTCAGCAAAGTTTAAGTACCTGCTTTGGTTTTAAAAAAAATTTTAAAGAAATATGTTCCTCATCAATTACATCACAATGCTGCTGTTACACTGCCTCAGTAAGAACTTCCTTCTCTAAAGCTCCACTTGGAAATCTCAGAGTTGGGAGGAGCAATGGAGATGATGCAAGGTTTCGTTGTGTGTTTTACAAATCTCCGTGAGTATGTCCCGTGCTCTGCAAAGCCCATGCTGACATCAGGAGGGTGTTCACAGGAAAATGCATTTTTAAGCAGATATTCTCCCTGTGGAAATTACAGATATCAAATGTAGCAGTGCTGGATGATGAGCTTTCATATGAACAGCAGTGTTTACAGATTGTGTCATACTCCATTATGACCCTTCTATGTCCACAAAGAACAAATGCTTCTCAGACATTGGTGTTTTCGGCCTTGCAGAATCAGGACCGGGTCTGTGAGGTCCAGCACCACAGAGCATCCATGAGCAGATTGGATGTTGTCCATGGATGGCCATGCCTGACTGGAGCTATGGATATGCAAATGGAGTGAAGGCCTCCATGTGTGTCCACACTGAATTCAATATCAGCCTGTGATTCCCCTCAGGTGTGTAATGCTGTGCAACTGCCGGG
>NW_011211747.1:0-787 GCF_000146605.3 Meleagris gallopavo
CCCACCTCACCAAAGCAAAGATGAGGGCTGTGCATAATGAGCAGTTATCAGACAAGATGGAAGCCAAAATGTTGTTGGGTACCTGAGCCTTCTCTGGTGGTAAGCAACATGGTGCACAGAGTGCAGCCATGTGCTCCGAGCAAGGAGCACAGGTTTGTGCAAGAGGCACGGATGCAGGGCATTAAACAATTGGCGAGCCAGGCAGGCCAAATCCTCTTTACATCATGTCTCTCTTATGGAGTTTCTATAAATGGGTCAAGGGGGAGAACACCATTCCCCTAGTTGAAATGATCCCCGGGCAGATCCCAGGGTTTCTGGGATTTCCTTATTATCAACTGGCAACTATAATTGAGAAATGGGCTCCCCTGCGTACTTTGGGGAATGTTTCCCCAGTACGCTTAACAGAATACTTTCAGGGACTGGACAAAGATGTCTTAGCTATGAAAGAAAGGCAATTAGCTGCATCCACAGTGGCATGGCCACTGTTGAATGCTTTAAATCAAGGAGAGACAAGATCAGGTAATTTATAAAATGAAAATCAGCTACTAAAAGCTCGGATTGACAAATTGGAGCTAGAACTTAATGTATTGACTGGAAGAAAACCAGTTTTACAGTCTCTAGGCCAGGTCCGTAGTATTTCAATAGATGATAGTCATACCTCTGAAGTAGCGGACCTGGTTCAAGAGGAAAACAGGAGTTCCAAATCAGACCTAGAGGCTCCAGTTATGGCGGATCCCCTGGAACTCCGTCCTATTATAACCCAAAAAACTAAAAAAAGTACAAGATA
>NW_011211748.1:0-636 GCF_000146605.3 Meleagris gallopavo
CAGCAGCTGTGGCAGCAGAAGGCCCCTGCCCTGCCCTGCCCTGCCCTGCCCTGCGGTGCCGGGGGGCCTCCTTCCCCCCACCACGTCTCCCCGCAGCGCCCTGGGCAGCTCCCCGGGCAGCTGAGTGCTGAGCCTGGCAGGCGGCAGAGTCCCTGCCCCGGCACACAGCCCCTGGGCCACAGCAGGGACCTGCTCTGCACGACAGCCCTGGGCACCCGGCTGCAGCCCCGGCTGCACAGCCTGCAGCCGTCCTGGCACATGCAGCCCTCAGCTGGAGCTGGTCTTTTTCCATGATAAGGAAACAGAGTGTATGCAGCCTGACCTGCAATGAGATGCCCAAATTTAATGATCCTTCCAGTAAAAGCAACTACGTTGGCTGCAGTAAGAGACTTACCTTGTGAGCAATGCTCCTCCAGTGAACTCACAAACTGCTAATGTGCCACACAGCCTGTAAGCTCTCTTCCTTCTGTCCCTCTCACCTGTGGATCATGTCCCCAGCCCTGATGTGTGCTGCACAGGACCTGCTCCTTTTCACAGCTGTCTCCCTGCAGCACTGCCCACTTGTAGGAGCTCCCTGTGTCCCAGGAGTCCGGCCCAGCTCAGCAGCAGAGGATGTGATTGCCTTCTCTCCCTGGA
>NW_011211749.1:0-3187 GCF_000146605.3 Meleagris gallopavo
ATCCCACAGCTCCTCTCCAACCATAACCACCCTAAGATCATCCAGTGCAACCCCACCCCATCAGCCCAACACCTCCAGGGACGGTGCCCCCCTCAGGCAGCCCATTCAGGTGCCCAGCACTCTTGCAGAGAAGAAAAGAGTGAAGCCACGACCCCCCCCCAGTCCCCCCTGCCCCCCACCTGCAGCGTGACGCGGTTCCTGACCAGCAGCCCGATCTGGACGTCCATGAGGCTCAGGTCGCCCTCCAGCTGCTGGCTCCCGCGGATCCTTTTGGCCACCTCCTCCCGCAGCCGCAGCACCTCCGCCTCCTCCTCAAAGTCCTGCTGGCTCCACTCCAGGACGTGGATGAAGCGCCGGATGGCGCCCAGCGGGGGGCTCAGCTGGTGGGCTGCAGCGGCACAGCGGCATCAGCGCTGCGTGGGGAGCGGGCAGGGACTGGGAGCACTGGGAGCACTGGGAGCGCGGGGACAGCCCTTACTGGGAGCGCGGGGACAGCCCTTACTGGGAAGGCGCTGTGTCCCTGTGCCCTGTATTGGGAGCACTGGGTCACCCCATACTGGGAGCACCACGTCCCTCCCTGCACCCTATACTGGGAGCACTGGGACAGCCCTTACTGGGAGCACCGCGTCCCTCCTTGCACCCTATACTGGGAGCACTGGGTTGCCCCATACTGGGAACACCGTGTCCCTCCCTGCACCCTATACTGGGAGCACTGGGTCACCCCATACTGGGAACACCGTGTCCCTCCCTGCACCCTATACTGGGAGCACTGGGACAGCCCTTACTGGGAGCACCGTGTCCCTCCTTGCACCCTATACTGGGAGCACTGGGTCGCCCCATACTGGGAGCACCGTGTCCCTCCCTGCACCCTATACTGGGAGCATTGGGTTGCCCCATACTGGGAGCACCATGTCTCTCCTTGCACCCTATACTGGGAGCATTGGGTTGCCCCATACTGGGAAGGCACTGTGTCCCTGTGCCCTGTACTGGGAGCACTGGTTGCTGCGTCTCATACTGGGAGCACCGGGTCCCTGCGCCCATACTGGGAGCACACCCCCAACCCCTCTGGCCCCCAGCCACACTCACCCAGCATCCTGTAGTCCCCACGGGCTTTGTTAGCTCTCACAAAAGCCTGGATCTTAATGACAGCTCCGATCTGCCAAGGCCAACAAGAGCATCAGGATGTGACCCTTCGGTGGCACCCAGACCCCACAGTGGTGGCACCCAGACCCCACAGTGGTGGCACCCAGACCCCAGCTGTGCCCTCAGGGATCCCCTCAGCCCTTCCAGCTGTCAGCTCCATCCCTGCACTGGGTGCCCACAACCTTCCCCCCAGACCCTCCCTCCATCAAAGACCTCAAAGCCTCCGCTGGGTTTTTGGAGCATTTTTCTCTCCCTGCCCATCCCAGGCACACCATCCCAGCATCATTTCCTTCCCCCACACCCACCCTCCTCCCTCCGCAGGGCTCCTCCAGGGGCTGCAGGGTGCAGCACACACAGCAGGAAGGGGTTCGGCCCCCACCCATCACTCACATTCCTCCTGAAGTAGCGCAGCCTCTCCTGGTACCTCTTCCGAGCCCTCCACATCCTCACAGCCGCTTGGATCTGGGGCGAGACGCTCCATCAGAAGCGGTGGGGGTTTATGGGGCAGCCGTGGGGCGTGGGAGAAGGAGGGACAGCTCTGTTTCTGCATGGCGTGGCCGCCCAGAGAGCCCAGCAGTGAGCGCAGAGCTGGGGGTGGGACCCACAGGAGCACCACGGCCCCAGCGCACGCAGAGGGCACAGACCTGGGAGCTCCGAGTCACTGCTCTCATACTGGGAGCACTGGGTCGCCCCGTACTGGGAGCATTGCGTACCTCTGCCCCGTACAACTATCATTGGGAAGCACTCGGTCACTATACTGGGAGCACTGGGCCCCTGCGCCCCCTCTACTGGGAGCACACACCCAACCCCCCAGGGTCGAGGCTGAGTCTCTGGGCTCGCTACTGGGAGCACTGGGTTGGCCCACACTGGGAGCACTACGTACCTCCACCCCACGCTGGGAAGCTTTGGGCCCAATACTGGAAGCCCCGTGTCCCTGTGCCCCATACTGGGAGCACTGGGTGACACTGTACTCAGAGGCATCGAGTCCCTGCACCCCATACTGGGAAGCGCTGTGTCTCTGTGCGCCATACTGGGGGCACCGGGTCACCCCATACCGGGGGCACTGGGTCACCCCATACTGGGGGCACAGCCCCCCAGTGCCGCCCAGCCGCACCGCTCCCCCCAGAAGTGCAAAGCAGGGAGGGACACGGCGCTCATCATTGGTGACACGAAGGTGGGAGCAGGGGGTGAAGGGAGAGGAGGCCAACCTTGATCACGGCGCCCACGTGGGCTCGCAGGAAATGCAGGCGCTGCAGGTAAGCCTTGCGCTGCCGGCAGCCCCTCCAGCAAGCCTGGGGGGAGAGCCAGAGAACGGCCGAGGTTGGAAGAGACCACCGTGGTCACGGTCATCCAGTCCGACCACCAACCCGCCCCAGCGGCCCCACTCCTACCACCGCAGAGTTACTACTGTTGGCAAAGACCTCCGTGAGTGGGTGGGACGGGTTGGCGGTTGGACTCGATGATCTTAGACGTTGCCTCCAACAAGTCCGACCATCGGCCCATCCCCACCACGCTTAGTTGTAGAATCGTTAAGTAATTAAGGTTGGAAGAGATCTCCACGGTCATCGAGGCCAACCATCAACCCATCCCCACCGCGCTCAGTTATAGAACGATTAAATAATTAAGGTTAAAAAAGAACCCCAAGGTCATCGAGGCCAACCATCAACCCATCCCTACACTGTGCACCCATGGAGTCGCTGAGGTCAGAAGAGACCTCCAACATCACCCAGTCCGACCGCCAGCCCACCCCCACGGTGCCCAGTCATTGAATCGCGATGGTTGGGAAAAGATCCACAAAACCACCCAGCCCACCACCGAGCCACCTCCACCGCATCCACTGCGGGAGTCATCCAGGTTGGAGGGGTCCTCCAAGATCACCACAACCAACCCCAACCGATCCCCACCTCCATGCCCACCTCCACATCCCTCATCACCACGTCCAACCCCAACCGATCCCCACCTCCCCGTCCCTCATCACCACGTCCAACCCCAACCGATCCCCACCTCCACGTCCCTCATCATCACATCCAACCCCAACCGATCC
>NW_011211750.1:0-1048 GCF_000146605.3 Meleagris gallopavo
AATCAAGATGATTTCATGTTTCACAGGTGAAATTGTGACACTAGAGATGTAACGGAGAGAACCTGAAAACTTGTAGCTCCAATCTAGTATCAGAAAAGCAATGAAATGGAGAAAATCATTCAATTCAAAACAGCCTCGTTACACAGCTTCCTTGCAGCTGTAAAGAAACTGCCCTTGATGCAGAATGAAGAGTTTTCCCCCTGAAAAGGTAAAGCTGTGCTCCCACAAGACTGGGGCTGCAGGAGGAAATGTGGCTTTGGAGAACTGACGTTAATCTTGGTGGACTGGCTGTGGCCTTGGAGAACTGACAGCAATCCTGATGTGCGAGACAGCTGGGCTGCGTTTGCCTTCTATGGGCAAGGAATTCTGCAGGGAAAGGTGGATACAGATGTAAATCTAGACAGAGGTACAGATGTAGATAGGGAAAATTCATTCAGTTTCAGTTTCTAATACTGAATCCAACACAGTGTTTTTAATCACCCTGGACCCAGATTTTTGGACTTTAAATTTTGCCTAATGCTCGCTGATTGCATTTTCTTGCATTTCTTAAAGGCTCACTGGAGAGTTCAGGTCTGGAAACAATATGCCCATTTGCTATTACTTCATCTGCTGTAGCCATTGCAGCAGGAAGAAATAACACTGCTACAGAAGCAAAAATAACTGAGGAGTTGTATTCCTAGCAGGAGAAAGAAATGTCCCTCCCATTAGTGGGAATACAAACATAATGAGCTCTCCAAATCTGCTGCCAGAAGCAAGAATGGTCATCCACTGAAAAACTCTGCGATGATTGTTATTGATACAGCCTGCTTTACTCTGACAAATGCGGGAACAAAATGTCCATGGTTCGTGGTTTGTAATTAATGCAATCACAGCCCACTAAGCAGGCATCCCTACCCAGCATTTTTCAGGCCGTTGTGTCTGAGCAGTGGTGCTCAGATCCATTCCAGGTAGCAAAAACCACACTGCAGCACAGCCTGTATGAGGCACAGCGCCCCGCAGACGAGGATCAGCCACGAGCACAGCCATGAGCAGCCATTCCTCCCCATGT
>NW_011211751.1:0-1029 GCF_000146605.3 Meleagris gallopavo
CTTACTGGCACTGGCAGGGCCCTTCTTGCAGCTCTCCTTCTGATGTTTAGGACTAAAATCATAAAGAAATCATAGCAGAAGTTCTCTGTGAAAACTCTGAAAACACTGTTCTAGCAAACAAGTCCAATAAATGCTAGTAAAAATTCCTGCATCAAAAAGAAACAAAGATGGCAAGGCCGGGCAGAAATAGGCAGTGTGCATGTTGAAAGGCATTTCAGAGCCTAATGGCTCTTGCTACAGCACACCTGACTCGTGTTAAAAGCTGAACAGTCACAAGAATACCTGTTTCCATCAGCTGCCGTCATCCACAACAGCCAGACTTCTGAGGTCACCTGGCCCAAACATTCTTTTTGCTCAGCACTTTATTCCTGCAACAGAGATTTGATCACAGCACGTGCTTCAGTTTTCAAACACCCCATCCTAGCAGCAAGGAGCAAGGAGTGGCACTAGTACTTCTTCACTGGTGGGAATCCCAACAGCAGGTGTTGTGCTAAAGGTGTGAGGTGAAGGGAACATCCCTGTCCAGATATCAGTGTTAGTACGGAAGGTTGGGTTGTGGCATGCTGACTAGAAGAAAAAATAGGACTGTTACCTTGTACTTTTTCTTTTGCCTCTCTCATCATGAAGATCTGAGGATGACCAAAGCCTGTTGCCGTGAGCTTTGCTGAACCCATCAGTATTGTGGCTTAGAGGTATTACACCAGCACACGGCACAGGAGAACTCTGTAACCTAAGTGCCAAGGGAAGAAGAAGGGGAACTGTTTAAATTCATTACCTCCTGTAAACTGATAGTCATTGGCTTCTTGTCACACCCTGCTCCCATAAAGCAGGATAACAAGGATTTAACGATGTTTACAAACGTGGTAGAGATTGCTGTATACAACCAAGCACACACGGCTGAGCGCGCTCTCCTGTCTCTATCCCAATTCTAGAAACACCCACATACAGATGTGCACGTGTCCCTACTGCTTCTCCTCGTTCCCCTGGGGCTCCGCTGACCACGATGAGGCCATGTTGGTCTTGGTTGGA
>NW_011211752.1:0-1255 GCF_000146605.3 Meleagris gallopavo
CCCTGACTGCACTCTTGCATGCAGTCCTTCTTCCCCAGGTGCAAGACTCTACACTTGCTCTTGCTGATCTTCACCAGGTTCAACTTCAATCCACTTCCAGAAAAATGGCTTAATACACATCTTCATTCAAAATATCATTGACCTGATGACAAAACATGTGTTTTCACTGTGTCTTTGATTACAAAAGTCAGTAGGGAGTTTAGAAAAAGCCTGTCTTGTTCACAATCAAATGTTAGTTTCTTAATGAGAAAGTCAAGGATGCTCACATGCCAAAGCAATAGAAATGTTTTCGTAATACTATGCAAGTCCCAAGGTCGGTGAATTCTGAGCGGTTTGGCCAACTTCGCACAACTGAACAGACTGCCACCAGGAGAGCTGGGTGCTCCTTTGACAGAAAAGGTCTTTGGCAAGTGTTCTCATCTTATAAAAACACATTTTACCCTAACAAATCTGAACGAACATTCATAGCTGCCTGTAAAAACAAGTTTAGAATATATCTTTAGAAAGATATATTTCCAACCAATACCAAGATGAGGCTGTTAAATTCAGCCCACAAATATTTAGCAGTCATAACAGACCAGAATTAAACACACTGAAACATTACATTCCCTTGCCATGGTGATAGCAGAGCATCAGCCATCATTTATATGGGCTTAGTCTTTACTTCTGTAAGAGATGAAAAAAAATAAAAAAAATCACATCACAACAAAACCCATAGATTTCACAAAACGTAGCCGCTAAGAAAAAATGGCTTTCATCACACTTCATAGTAGATGTATCTAAAAAGCCATTTGTTTAAAGCGTTGCCTCAGCGAGATCCCTGGGGACATGTCATTGTAAGAGCACTCTTCGTTATTCAAATATAATGAAGCATTCTGCATAGTTGTGCTGGACTATAAATCACTGCTGTAAAAAAGGCACGTCCAGCATGTTAACAGGCTGGAGATCGCATTCTGAAGAGAGCTTTGTAACTACACATGCACTTTTCTCTCTTGCACATACACACCAGATGGCAGTTCGTACACCTTCACAAACTCCATCGTTATCAAATTTGGAAACTGACAGGGGGGAGATTTTAGGGAGCCTTTAAAGAGCATTTTGCACTTCACGTCCAGTGCTGCTGTAAATATACTGTCTGTATGAAAGCTCCAGCACGGAGACATGAGGGGAAGCCAGCAAAAGCAGAAAGAAGAGCCCTCCAGGCCCTTACAGAGCCCATCTCTGTTGGGGAATGGCTGCGAGAGCAGGGCAGACA
>NW_011211753.1:0-744 GCF_000146605.3 Meleagris gallopavo
TTGTCCAACTGTAAGGTATACTAGAAATAATGGCTACATAAGGATGAGAAATATATATGTCTAAGAAATCTGAGAAAATAATTCTGGTGTCCCAGAAGAGAATAAGCAATGGAAAACTAAGCCAGACAGTTCTTCTATTCCTCCAAGAGGACTTGGAACTACAAATAAAACCCTGAATTGCCCAAACAGCATCTTTCCTTCAAATACAACACAGAAACAGTCAGCAGCTGACTGAAGCAATTTGAACACCAGATTCTGAAATCATTTTTCCAATACAAAAAATAAAAAGCATTTTAAAATTATTACTGTAGAGCTCCATGAAACAATATAAACGTTACTCTACGGAACATTCCTCTCTTCTCCTGATTAAAATAATGATAACATGGTATTTTCACAGACCTAAACTTCTTTCACATTGTAAAAATGACAGGATTTGCATTTGTGTCTATTGATCACAACATACCCTAATGATTTTTTTCTAAATTTATCCTGAGTCAGCAAGATTATTAGTCCATACATGAACACCAAGTTTTCAGTTTAATCGTATGATCAGGACTTGTAAAGATAACTGAAAAGATTCCAGCTCTCTTGGACATCTTGGAAACTTAGATCTGACATTGTTTGCTCACAGTCCTATCAGATTAGATCCTGACAGGCTCTTAGCAATTTGGTTCAGTGATTGTTATTAGGTATAAAGTCACTAATGGTCACCGTTCCCTTCATTTAATGGGCCTTAACATTAAA
>NW_011211754.1:0-880 GCF_000146605.3 Meleagris gallopavo
GGAAAGACAAAAGTAACCTCGGCCTGCAAACACAAGAAGTCCAGGACCCTTCCACTCCCCTGTTTGTGGATCTTTATACATCATTTGCACTGGTTCTGAGATGGATCTCAAACTCAGCCCTGCATGGTGTAACACAACAGCAGGCATCGTGGCATTACTGCGAACACAGAGGAAGTTAAGAACGAATAAGGCTTGATTCATTCTATTCTGAACATTAGTTAATGCACACCCCATCCTTTGTAATTGATTTTTAAGTGTTGAATATGCCCGTTCTGTTATAACCTGACCCGTGAGATATGTGGTATTCCGAAAACATGTTGCACACCCCATTGCTGAACAAACTCTTGTTCACTACTTGTGAGCGATATCCTGATCCATTATCAGTTTTGATTTGCTTTGGCACCCCATTACGACAAAACTCGCCCGCCAGTGTGGCGAGAACTCAGCAGTTCTCTTAACCCTAGAAATACTGTTAGTAATTCATTCTTACTAGATCATATATAAGCATCTTCAATTCTACTGCAAATTCCGATGACATACAAGAAATCTGTAGTGACATTCAAGGGCTCATTAGCCCACCTCATAAAGGCCCACAAAACAGCTCTAAGTTCCAGCGTTTGCAAAGAGTCCTTAGCTGTTACTGTGACAAACTCATGCTGCCAGCTGCCGTCCTGCCACAGACACACACAGCTTTGCGTGTCCTTTTCCCGGCGGCTGTACATACAGTTCTCCCTACTACTGGTGGTGTCGAGTGCATAGGCACTGCAACCCACTCCGTTCGTTCTATGAACTGTGCCAGTTTATGTGTCAGTCGCGTATTGTGTACAACCCCAGAATAATCTTCCGGTGCGGCCTGTAGAGAATCTGAATGCCGCAATGT
>NW_011211755.1:0-1154 GCF_000146605.3 Meleagris gallopavo
ACGTTCTCTTGGCCATTGCGCTTGCCTGGGCATTCCCTTGCCTTCCTGTTCTTGCATTCCATGCCACATTCTCTTGGCCTTTATCCTTGGCTTTATTTTGCCACATTGTCTTCAGCATTCAGTTTTGGCATTCCCAGCAGCATTCTCTTTGACTTCTTGTTTTGGTCTATCGGCCACCTTTTGCATTGGCCTTCTTTGCCTTGTTGTCTTTCGCCTCCTATTTTGGCAGTTCCTACCATGTTTTCTCTTACCCTTGCCTGGGCTTCCATCCTATGTTCCCTTGGCCTTCCATTGTGCCGTTTCTTGATGCGTTTTCTCAGCTTTTGCCCTTGGCCTTTCCTGCTGTGGTCTTATTGGCTCTATATTTTGCCCTTTTCTGTTGAGTTCTCCTTGCCCTTGCCCTCATCTTGGCTTTCCATTGGGTGCTCTGTTTGCTTTTGCCCTTGCGTTAGCTCGGCTGTTTGCATTGCATTTAGCTTGGTTTTCTGTGGGAGTTGCGCTTCTGTTTGCCTCTGGCTCTTTGGGATTGGCTGGGAGGCAGCGTTCATGTTAAGCTTGACCTGAACCCATAGCTGAATGGGAGTTTTAATGATAATTTTGTTAACCCGCAGCATATCTGTAAACCAAACCCTTTACCCAATGTTAAAAATGTCTGTTCCCCTAAATGCTGCATTAAAAATCATGCCCCATGTTTTCTGTCAAAGGAACCTTGTCATTGTAATGCAGAACACTTTGTTAAACTAACTGTAAGTTCAACCCTATGAATAGTGTTAATTATATCCACAGCACTGTCTTGTGACATTGTTGGAGCCACATATGGAGGATGCAGCTCTTTGTATGTGGGGCAGTGCCTTCATTTTTGTTTTGTGTTCAACAGGTGGCAGCAGAGCTGCGGTGTTCCAGAGTGCCGTAACGACTGCACGGAGATGTGTGGGTCTTCATGGGAACAGCAAGGAACCGGAATCTGCATTTCCTGGAATGCTTTGGAACTCTATTAGCTGATTGGTAATTGTCTGCTCAACAGGTAAGGGCAATGCACACCCACCGGTGTTTAGTTATTATTTAGTTAGACACAAGGTAGCGTTTCCAGAGCTCATTTCTACATTTCGTGGTGCCTCGAATGTTGCTTGTCTTACTCTTCATGCATTCTCCGT
>NW_011211756.1:0-1144 GCF_000146605.3 Meleagris gallopavo
TGTGAAACTGCAGGCCAGTCAGCCTCACCTCTGTCCCTGGAAAGGTGATGGAACAACTTGACCTGGATGCCATCTGCGAGCAATTGGAAGACGGTCATTGGGAGCAGTCAGCATGTATTAGCAAGGGGAAATCATGCTTGAGCAAACTGGTGGTCTTCCTTGATGTCATCACTGTCTGTATAAATGGTGAGAAGGCAGTGGGTGTTGTGCAGACAGGGAACTGCTGGGGAGAGTCCAGTGGAGAGCAAAAAAAGATGACTGATGCCAAAAGCATCTCCTGTATGAGGAAAAACAGAGAGACCTGTGCCTGTTCAGCATGCTGTAGAGAAGGCTGAGAGAGAATCTTAGTAATGCTTGTAAGATCCAAAGGGGATATCAACAGGGGCCGCGTATGGAGGGAAGGATTGCCTTCTGTCCCACTGAAGACAATCTTCTGAGCTCTGCCAGTCAGCCAGATCTCAGCCCATCTCACTCTCCACTCACCTAGCCCTCACTTCCTCAGCTCACCTGCTATAGCGTTTTGGGAAACAGTGACATCATTTATCAAAACACTGAAGGGAATTGGCATCAAAATGATGTCATCAAGAATCTCATAAGTGATGGGCCACCAGCCTGAAGGAACTCCATTTCCTATGGGACTTTGAGGCCGTCCCATCAGTCAGTGGTTCACACATTATGCTCTCACCTGTATGCCAAACATTTTGTCGACAAGGATACTGTGAGAATCCTTAGCAGAAGCTTTGTTGGGCTTCCCTTGGTGAGCTAGAGCAGTAAATCTGTTACCAAAGCAAATTAAATTAATTCACTGGACTTTCCCCTCGTGAGCCCATCTTGGCTGTTACCAATGAGCGTGTTGGCTTTGCTGTGTTTCTCAGTAACTCCCAGAATGATCTCCTCCATAATTTGGCCAGGTCCCACAGTGAGACCAGCAGGCCTGTAATTACCAGGGTCTTCTTTCTTGCTCCTCTTGGAAACTGGGATGTTTGCCAGCTTGCAGTCAACTGGGACATGTTGAGATTCCCAAGAACCTTGGATAAACCCCACAGGCCATACATTTACATGCCTACAACTGGAGCAGCAAATCCCATGCAAGTTGATAGTCAGTTCCTCCCATGTAGCCTTATCTCACTCCGTCTGTCCATTC
>NW_011211757.1:0-1718 GCF_000146605.3 Meleagris gallopavo
CCAGGGGTCTGTGCTGGGTCCAGTCTTGTTCAACATTTTCATCAATGACCTTGATGAGGGGATAGCGGCCACCCTCAGCAAGTTTGCTGATGATACGAAGTTGGGAGGATTGGCTGACACGCCTGAAGGCTGCGCTGCCATTCAGCGAGACCTGGACAGGCTGGAGAGCTGGGCAGTAAGAAACCGGATGAGGTTCAACTAAAGCAAGCGTAGGGTCTTACACGTAGGGAGGAATAATTGCATGCACCACTACAGGCTGGGAGATGAGGTGCTGGAGAGGAGCTCTGCAGAGAGGGACCTGGGCGTCCTGGTGGACGACAGGTTGGCCGTGAGCCAGCAGTGTGCCCTCGTGGCCAAGAAGGCCAATGGCATTCTGGGGTGCATTAAGAAGAGCGTGTCCAGCAGGTGGAGGGAAGTGATCCTCCCCCTCTACTCTGCCCTGGTAAGGCCTCATCTGGAGTGCTGTGTCCAGTTCTGGGCTCCCCAGTACAAAAAAGAAAGGGATCTCTTGGAAAGAGTCCGGCAGAGGGCCACAAAGATGGCGAAGGTCCTGGAGCATCTCCCCTATGAAGAAAGGCTGAGTGAACCGGGTCTGTTTAGCCTTGAGAAAAGACGACTGAGAGGGGACCTGATCCAGGTTTATAAATATCTGAGATGTGGCGGCCATAGCGGTGAGGCCAGTCTCTTTTCAGTGGTACGTGGAGACAGGACGAGGGGAAGCGGACATCAGCTGCAGCACAGGAAGTTTCGCACCAATGTGCACAAGAACTTCTTCACGGTGAGGTGACGGAGCACTGGAACAGGCTGCCCAGGGAGGTTGTGGAGTCTCCTTCTCTGGAGATATTCAAGTCTCGCCTGGACGCCTACCTGTGCGACCTGGTGTAGGGAACCTGCTTTGGCAGGGGGTTGGTCTCGATGATCTCTGGAGGTCCCTTCCAAGCCCTACAGTTCTGTGATTCTGTGATTGTGTGAAGTCACTATGGGTGTGTGGCGTCATTTTAGGGGTGTGAGGTCATTTTGAGTTTCTGACGTCACCTGGCAGGTGTGACTTCATGCGGAGTGTGTGACTTCACATGGGGTGTGTGACGTCATTTTAGGGGCGTGTGACGTCATTTTGGACGTGTGACGTCACTTGGGGGTTGTGACATCACATGGGGTGTGTAACATCACATGGGGTGGGTGACGTCATTTTAGGGGTGTGTGATGTCATTTTGGGGGTATTGTGTCACATGGGAGTTGTGAGGTCATTTGGGGTGTGTGACGTCACTTTTTTGGGTTATGACGTCACATGGGTGGGTGTGACATCACATGGCTGTGTGACGTCACCGGGGGGTTGTGACGTCATTATGGGGGTGTCACATCATATGTGGGAGTTGTGACGTCACATGAGGTGTGTGATGTCATTTTAGGGGTGTCTGACATCATTTTGGGTTGTGTGATGTCACAGTGGGTGTGTGACGTCATTTTAGGGGTGTGAGGTCATTTTGAGGGGTTGTGATGTCATAATCGTTGTGTGACGTCATTTTAGGGGTGTGAGGTCATTTTGAGTTTGTGACGTCACATGGCAGGTGTGACTTTATTCGGAGTGTGTGACGTCAAATGGGGGTGAGTGACATCATTTTGGGTATGTGACGTCACATGGGGTGTGAGACGTCATTTTTTGTGTTATGACGTCAAATGGGTGGGTGTGACATCACATGGGGTGTGTGACGTCACAT
>NW_011211758.1:0-1108 GCF_000146605.3 Meleagris gallopavo
ACTAAATTGCATGGCCGAAGAAAGCTGGGAAATGCTTCTTCCTCATGATTTTTCACTTGTTGATAATTCTGCAGGGTTCCTGTCCAAAAGGAGATTGGGGATCGAGGCAGTCTTAGGAAGAGTGAAGCCAGCTCTTTCCAAGAGCAGAGAAGTTCCCATGGAAAGAGCCCTCGGAACTTCAGCTTCCTCTGAGACAGCGGTCATGTCTCAGCAAGGGGACGACCGCAGGTCCAAGTCCTGCTCTGTGAGAGGAAAGGTATGGCTGGGTTCTTTTGCTTGGTTCTTCCTCCTTTTTCTCATTTTTAAGGGAAGGGACGGAGCAGAGGGAGCCCTGCTGGTCCTTTGTGACCTCAGTAACCAGTTGGATTCTGCGCTCACTGCTGACAGCCCGGGCTAATGGCATCGTGGACATGGCTTAGGCTGTATTTTCCCTTAGTGGTAATTAATCTCTCAGCGCTCTGATAATCTATCTCTGGCACGACCTGGAAGCTCTGTGCAAACCTTGGCTGCCCGTCCCCACCGACGTTTCTTCCTTTCTCTCCTCAGAAGCAGCGCCGCGCGGTTCCCCGCGATTGGGAGCAGCATCCAGCTGACTGCCAGAGATCCAACGGCGCCCTGCAGCGCACAGAGGGACGCGATGGGGACGCACCGTCCTTCCTGCCACGCAAAAGTGAGTTTCTTCAGTCCTCTGTCATGAAGGATGGAGGAATGCGCTTTCAGTATTACTTCTGAGGGTGCAGTGCTGCAGGGGATGTCAAGTAACCATCGTGGAAGCGTTGGAGATGCCAACAGTGGCAGTGGATGGCAGTGGTGAGACAGATGTCTGTGTATCAACAATGGTGCTTAAATTGAGTGAATTCCTTTTAGGGCCCAAAAATACCTTCCTCAACTTGTGCACCTTTTCTTTGGTGGTGCACCTTTGCTCTGCAGAACGCAGAGCTGTCAGGCAGACCAGGGTTCCTCTGTTGCCATCTGAGCAGGAATGAGAGCAGTAATGCTTTGTAGTAAGCGCGTTGCAGTTTAAACATCAGTTTCTGTTTTGGTTTGTCTTTTGGTTTTTTGGAGGTGGACATGGGCTAACGGGAACAGTGCTGCTCCTGGTGTCTGT
>NW_011211759.1:0-1039 GCF_000146605.3 Meleagris gallopavo
CCAGTCGGGGTCGCCAGGACCTGCACCCGCTAACGGGCGGTCACCCCACACAGGCTGCCAGCGGAGCACAAAGGCTCCCACGCCCACACCCTGATTACAGGCGGGCTGACGACACCCACGGAGCCACGGAGCTCGGTTTCCCCCACAGCAGCGGGAACGACTCTCAGCAGCCAGGCAGTGGGGCGGCACGGACAAAGGCCGCGCCCGGGATCCAAGCCCCGATTCCAGGCAGGGTGCAAGCCCAGCCCCACAACTCCACAGCCTCACGCCTCTAAAAGGTCGGGGCCGGAGATACCCACCTGAGTACAGGCGGTTCCTCAGCACACATCTCATCGTAAACAGGGGGCACGCACAGCCCTGCCTACAGGACGGCACCCCACGCCTCACCATCTCCAAAAAGCCCCACGGAGCACACAGCTCCCGCCAGCGCCCGAGGGACGGGCCGGCCCGCCCGGCTGCACCACAACACCACGTCTCTGGGAGCCCAGGGAGCAACCTCGACCCGCACAGCGGGGAGGTCGCCCCAACCTCAAGCAGCACCTCAACCTGCACCCACTAACGGGCCAGGGAGGGGTCATTCCCACAAGCTGGCTAGAGCAGCCGGCTGCAGAACTGCAGTCTCCCCGGACCTGCTTACAGGGGGGCGGGCTGCTCGGGGGACAGAGGGCTCCAGGGCTCGTGACACGCACCCCGACTACAGGGCTGCCACATCGCCAGCAGGACAGGCGGCCGCGCAGGCACAGACCCAAGCCCTGGCTACAGGGTGGCCTTGCCCACAGAACTACCGCGCTAGCTCTGCTCTGTCCTAAGGAAAAATAAAGGGGCGAGACAAGAGGACACTCGCTCCACTCGTGGGACTGAGCGGGAACACCCCGCTGACTTAATGCATCAAGTCCTCCATTCCCCCCTGGGAAGCCTAAGCTTGGCTGCAGCTATTTTCAGGGAGGCCTACAGGGAAAGCTCAATCGCACTGTCACCCACGCAAACGCAAACAAGGAAAGGAAGGGGAACACACACACACAGGTACAGCTTTCCAGAA
>NW_011211760.1:0-1397 GCF_000146605.3 Meleagris gallopavo
GGACGTTCTGGAGGTGTTTCTTTTGGGGATCTCCGGGGGTAGGAGGCAGCAGGACAGGCTGATGGGGCACCTCCAGCCATTGCAATCTGCGCCTTGAGGTGTGGATCCCTTTGGGGGACGCAGCCTATGGGGTGTTGGCACTGGGCAGACTGGGGGAAGATGCATGGATTGGGGTTCGGAGCAGCTCAGCCTCAGCCATGGCCTCGCATCCCATACTTGTGCACCTGGTGATGCATGTCCTGAGCCATCCTGCTCCAACCTGATGTGCTACCATTGCCTGCAGCACAGCCAGCAGCACCTCAGCTCTATCCCTGGCGTGGGAACAGACGTTCAAAGCAATGGGGCAGCAGCACCGGTCCAACCGGCCCCATGGCGGCGGCGACACCCACACAGAAGCCCCAGGTCCAGCCACAAGCAGACAGGTTGGCACCAGGAGCAGACAGCCCTGGGGCTGCTGTGGGGAGGGGACAGCACTGACCCATCCACCCTGTCCCTCTAAGGCAGCCCCACCTGCAGTGGTTAATGCTGCTGACAGTGTGCGAATGAGCTGCTGATCCCCACCCCATTCTCCTTCCCTCACCTTTAGGTGAGGACTCACCCAAGGGGACCTCATATCGAGAGGAATCTTCACATGACCCATAAGAAGAAAGACAGTGAGGTTTTCCAAAGCACAGGAGCTGCCCTGTGCCCCGCAGGCCCATCCCACCCCCAGAGCCAACACAGCTGGGTGCGGAGGCTGCAGCAGCAGCACACCTGCAGCACCCAGAGGCACGGGGTCAGCATCCCACCCACTGCAGGACGAGGGGCTCCAGTGCACCCGGAGCCCCACAGCACAGCTCCGTGCTGCCCCTCGGTCCCACGGGGTGGGGGGGGACCCAACGATGCACGTGTCCCCACGGCGCTGCACCCACCAGCTTGCGGATGCGGTCCAGCACCAGGTCGATGATCTCCTTGCCGATGGTGTAGTGCCCCCGGGCGTAGTTGTTGGCCGCATCCTCCTTGCCCGTGATCAGCTGCTCGGGGTGGAAGAGCTGCCGGTACGTCCCCGTGCGCACCTCATCTGGGGGCACCGGGAGCAACGTCAGCACCGCCACGGCCCCCCACGGCACCCCCACCCCCACCCCGCTCACCGATCACAGTGGGTTCCAGGTCCACAAAGACGGCACGGGGCACGTGCTTGCCAGCCCCCGTCTCGCTGAAGAAGGTGTTGAAGGAGTCGTCCCCCCCGCCGATGGTTTTGTCGCTGGGCATCTGCCCGTCGGGCTGGATGCCGTGCTCCAGGCAGTACAGCTCCCAGCAGGCATTGCCGATCTGCACGCCCGCTTGGCCCACGTGGATGGAGATGCACTCACGCTGTGGGGTGAGGGAGGGGGTTTGGCTGCTGATCTGCTGCGCCC
>NW_011211761.1:0-1295 GCF_000146605.3 Meleagris gallopavo
GTCCTGCCCCCAACCCCTTTCTTTTGTGCTCTGTAAGTTCCCTCACCCGCACGGACGGCTGCAGATCTCTCTGAAGGGATGCACACACACCCAAGGCACCCCGAGGACAGCCACCCCTGCTTCCCCCTTCCCAGCCCCACGGCAGGATTTCAGCACGGCCTACCTTCCGAGCATGCCAGGTCGGGAAGGCGGGCAGCAGCCGGGAGCAGGGGCTGTGAATCAGCAGAGAGGTGCCCGTGACAGGGCTGCATGCTGGGGCTGAGCCTCCTCCGCCGCCACGTTGCTATGCGATCACATCGCCGGGACCAGCAGCATCTCTCCGGCACGCCAAGACACCCTTGGGTCGGTTGGAGGGAGGAACAAGGACAACCTCGTGCTGTTTGGACCCTTTGGAGGTCCTTTGGCCACCAGCCCGAAGGAGGGGAGGGAGAGCAGCGGGGATGCGAAGGCAGACACACGCACAGGAGGAGGAGGAGACAAAATACACATGGAGAGAGAAGGGGGGGGAGAAAAAAGGGAGGGGGCTGGAAGGCAAGCAACACAAAAGGCACCATGCTCTGACCTCTGGACACCCAGCACAGCAGCCAGGCTCAGGTGTGCATCCCACTGCTCAATGTGTATTACGTATGGCCACGCACCTGTGCTGGTAATTGCCAGGCGTGGTCACCTTGGTCCTGACCTGCAGTTTGCAGTGAGGTTTAGAGTTTATTTTCTAAAATGGGCTGTTCTTAAGGTAAGGAGTAAAAATGAGAGGAGAGCTTGATTTCTGATATGCTGCCTTTTCTCCTTTGAGAAGACAAAGGAAGAGCCATGAAGAAATTCTTAACCAAAGGTATTTAAACACGAGGGTGTTGTCAGAGAGCAGAGGCAGAAGCTGAGGGTAGGACCAGAGCTGGAATTTGGGTTTCAGTCCACATATAACATCGTCTGTGGATCTTTGGGTCCTCCCAGGCAAGGCGTTTGAACTCTGTCAGTGGTGTTATTTTCACATTATGGGAAAAGAAGCCGAGCTCAATGAGTTGGCCGTGCAGATCTGATCCCCATCCCATGCTGTCACTGCTGGGTTATCACAGCCTGGAAAGTGTAAGCTCAGGTAACGCTTCGGTCAGTTTGGGGACCCTGAGAACAACACTGATGCCATAACGCTGCTGTGAGGTGGATACAAAGGGATCAACCTGAGGACAGGTAGGCACTGCACGCCTCCTACTTTCAAAGCCTCAATAGCATCTGCCTCCGCAACAGCCACAGCTGTGCAGCAAAACCTGCTCTGAAAAGCTGTATTTAAAGTAAAAAAA
>NW_011211762.1:0-1819 GCF_000146605.3 Meleagris gallopavo
CGGGGGGTCTTTGAGGCGTTGTGGGGTCGCACCCTCGGGGGGCAGCCCCAGCATGCAGTAGGGGGCGCTGCGGCAGATGACCTCCTGCATGATGATGCCGATGCCGTAAACGTCACCGCGGAAGGATCCGCGCCGCTCCAGAGCCGCATCGCGCAGCAGCTCCGGCGCCGTCCACAGCCGCTCTGGAGGGGGGCGGGGCCATCACGGGACACGCCCCCCTTCGTGGCTCCGCCCACCCTACAAGCCACGCCCGATTGCTCCGCCCACACAGTAGGCCACGCCCATCCGTAGGTAACCCCCCCGATAGGCCACGCCTATCGATAAGCCCCGCCCGCCCTCATAGGCAACGCCCTGTTGGCCACGCCCACCCCGTTAGCCACGCCCACTCCATAAGTAACCCCCCGGGCCACGCCCATCTGTAAGCCACGCCCGCCCTATATGTCCCAACACACACCATAGGCTCCGCCCACTCAACAGACCACGCCCAATCCGTAGACCACGCCCCTTAGGCCACGCTCACCGCATGAGGCCACGCCCCTCGATCCGATTGACCCCGCCTCCTCCATAGAGCCGCCCCATACGATCCCCCCCCCATAGACCCCACGTCACCCCATGGACCCCATGGAACCCCACTGATCCCATGTCACCCCATAGACCCCATGTCACCCTATAGAGCACATGTCATCCCATAGATCCCACATCACTCCACAGATCCCATGTCACCCCATAGACCCCATGGAACACCATTGACTCCATGGAACCCCACAGACCCCACATCGCCCCACAGATCCCATGTCACCCCATAGACCCCATGGAACACCATTGACTCCATGTCACCCCACTGATCCCATGTCACCCCATAGGCCCCTCCTCCATCGCATAGACCCCATGTCACCCCATAGACCCCATGGAACACCATTGGCTCCATGTCACCCCACTGATCCCATGTCACCCCATAGGCCCCTCCTCCATCCCATGGCCTCCATGTCACCCCATAGACCCCATGGAACCCCATTGACTCCGTGTCACCACACTGATCCCTTGTCACCCCATAGTCCTCTGCTCCACCCCATAGACCCCATGTCCCCCCATAGACCCCACATCACCCCACTGATCCCATGTCACCCTATAGACCCCATGTCACCCCACTGATCCCATCTCTCCCCATAGTCCTCTCCTCCACCCCATAGACTACATGGCACCCCATGGATCCATGTCACCCCACAGACCCCACGTCACCCCACGTGCCCCACGTCACCCCATAGGCCCCATGAAACCCCATTGACTCCACGTCACCCCACTGATCCCATCTCTCCCCATAGTCCTCTCCTCCACCCCATAGACTACATGGCACCCCATGGATCCATGTCACCCCACAGACCCAACGTCACCCCACGTGCCCCACACACCCTGTGGCTGCGGGGTCGGTGTCGGCACGCGCTGCGCCTCCAGCAGCTCGTTGTAGCCGTGGTCGGTCACCTTCAGCACGAAGCGCCCGTCCACCACGCAGTTCCGGGACTTCAGGCGCCCGTGGACAACGTCACGGTGGTGCAGGTAGCGCATGCCCTGCGGGACGGCGGTGTCACCGTCACACAACAGCGTCACCGCACCAACAGCGTCACCAACAGCATCACTGCACCAACAGCGTCACTGCCACCAACAGCGTCACCAACAGCATCACTGCACCAACAGCATCACTGCACCAACAGCCTCACTCCACCAACAGCACCACTGCACCAACAGCATCACTGCCACCAACAGCCTCACTGCCCCAACAGCGTCACTGCACCAACAGCGTCACTGCACCAACAGCATCACT
>NW_011211763.1:0-745 GCF_000146605.3 Meleagris gallopavo
AAAAAGAAACAGACAAGAAAGACAGGAGAGATGTGTTAAAGGCAAATATAAAAAGGTACATTACTGTTTACAACTGATCATTGCTGATTCGGGTTTAAGTGTTGTGTTTCTTCAGTGTTCCAAAGCATTCTCCAAAAAATCACTAAAGGAACCAGTCTGGTTTTGTGAATGAAACACGGGAAATAAAGCAATCTCAAAGAGGTGGAAAACAACTACATTTTGTGCAACGTCCCCAAAACCTCTTCCTGCACACTCAGACAGCTGCGGGTGGAATCCGGTACGGCCTTTCCGACCCCGTGTTACAGCAGCAATTCCTACACACATATTTCAGCACCCGCCTTATCAGGCCCGCCGAGCCCAGCTGCCCCAGAGACATGACACGGCGCTCAGGGGGAAGCAGGCCTCTCCCACTGCCCATCTCCCACAGGTCAGCACGTTCTTACAGAGCAGCTCTGAGCGGCAGGGGAGATCCGAGATTCAACCAGAGGTGAGGAACAACTTTTTGTTTATTAATAGCGAGCGCAGGAGGGCTTTAACAGAGCAGCCAGCAGCTCAGGCAAGGCAGCCAAGGCTCCAGCAGCCCTCGGCACCCAAACCCCGCGATGCCCGAAGCGAGGGACTCTTCTCAGCTCTTCAGCGCGGAGGGCATGCAGCCCTCGTCACGCCGGGGCTAAGCCGAGGTCTGGCCGCTCTCGTGCGGCCTTTCCCCTCAGGAACGTAGGGGCCACGGCTGCGAGAGCCGCTG
>NW_011211764.1:0-1037 GCF_000146605.3 Meleagris gallopavo
AACACATTACCCATGATAGACATCATTTCCATCCATGAGTACAAACTAGGCCCTGGAAATGGATCTGATTGCTCTACTACCCTTACAGGATCTTCAGTTAAGGTTATTTAAGTTAAATTGAAATTAACTTATTTAAGTAAATTTATTTCCTTCTTGAAATTTGTGTTTGGCCTGCAACTTAAGTTTTCTGCGACCTGGAAATAAATCCTTGAAGGTCCTGTTCTGTGTTAATCTCTAACTGGTTAGAAAGAGGTCTTCAACTTCTGTATATTCTGATAGATTGATTTTGATAGGCTGTTGGCATCATAACCGAGCGTTACGAAGACATTAAAAGAGCTATTCCCTGGGAACATCAAATCCTGGTTAATTCGCATTCAATCTACTACTAAAATAAAAGAAGCACCCCCCTCCCCTCCTCGCAGAAAGCAGCCCTGCTCCGGATTCGAACCGCGGCTCCGACCCCAAACCTGACCGCGAAGAGAAAACGCGACCACCTCCTCGCTGCTGCCCTCGGCTCCGCCCCCGGCGCTCCTCCCGCTTTGGCTCCGCCCCCGGCGCTCCTCCCTCTTTGGCTTCCTGTGTTATCAATGTAGTCTCAAGGATTAGAGTTCTTGGGCGTTATCTAGGTTGTTGGGTGCTTCTTTTATTTTAGTAGTAGATTGAATGCGAATTAACCAGGATTTGATGTTCCCAGGGAATAGCTCTTTTAATGTCTTCGTAACGCTCGGTTATGATGCCAACAGCCTATCAAAATCAATCTATCAGAATATACAGAAGTTGAAGACCTCTTTCTAACCAGTTAGAGATTAACACAGAACAGGACCTTCAAGGATTTATTTCCAGGTCGCAGAAAACTTAAGTTGCAGGCCAAACACAAATTTCAAGAAGGAAATAAATTTACTTAAATAAGTTAATTTCAATTTAACTTAAATAACCTTAACTGAAGATCCTGTAAGGGTAGTAGAGCAATCAGATCCATTTCCAGGGCCTAGTTTGTACTCATGGATGGAAATGATGTCTATCATGGGTAATGTGTT
>NW_011211765.1:0-1628 GCF_000146605.3 Meleagris gallopavo
CAAGGCCAGATTGGATAGGGCCCTGGGCAGCCTGGTCTAGTATTAAATGTGGAAGTTGCTGGCTCTGCATGTGGTGAGGGGGTTGGAGATTCATAATCCTTGAGGTCCCTTCCAACCCTGGCCATTCTGTGATTCTGTGATTCTGTGTAAAGAAGGAAGGAGTGTGAATATTAGGAGTGATGGTCTTTATCTTTGGGAGAAACCATTCCACATGATGAGCCATGCTGTGCTGGAATGGCCTGAACATCTGCCTGCCAATGGGAAGGAGTGAATGAATTCCTTATTGTCTTGCTAGCAAGCACAGCTTTTGCTTTACCCAATAAACTGTCTAAATCTCATCCCATGATTTCTCACACTTTTACCTTCACCATCCAAGCTGGGGAGACTGAGTTAGTGGCTGTGTGGTTCTGAGCTGCCCACAGGCGTTAAACTGTAGCAGGGTTGCATGCAAATCTTAAGATTATTTGTATTTTCTGTTTATATACATCAGCATCCCTATTATTGTTATGATTATTATTATTTTGTCTGAGAAAAAAAGATGGGTATATCTGGAGGCTGAGATGAAGACTCTTGCTGATTCTCTGTAATGGAAATTGACAACTTTTCTTCAGAAATATGTACTGTTGTTTGCAATATTCATAATATGGATAGATTATTGATACAAGAATAATTTAATTGTCTGTTCTGCTCAACCACTGTTTAACGAATTCCTAATAATCTGAGAACAAGTTGTCAAAGGACCATTATTAAATTTCATATTTACTTCGCAGTTTTCTTCTCTATTGCTTCATCTATTTAGGATTATGATGAATTAACTTTTGTTTCCCTTCACAAATAAAGGCTTTGAACCCTTGTTATTGGCAAAATGCAAAGTTTAAACTTTCATTGCTGATATTCGTCACAAAAAAAGTTAATTTACATTAAGATAGATTTTGACTTAGATCAATGACAACCTGTCAGAAAAAAAATACAGAAACATAAGAGAAAGACATGCAATAAATAGTATAGCACAGAATAGGAAACTCAAAAACCTTCAATAGTTAATTTTATTATTTCCTTGTTTTTAAATTATGTGTTTATGTGTAAGGAAGGCAGACATACAACCAAATGGAACATTGTTTGTTATAGTTATTATATATAGCTCCAGACTACCATCTTTTATTTATATTTTCTATAAACTACATTGACTTAATCTTTTTGATCTCTCTTTCAATATAAGTTTTCTAAGCCTATAAGGATTCTCATTTCCGTTCTTTGGACTGTTTCTCTTCTGCTGTATCTTTTCACATCAAAATGAACACTGTAGCAATGAATACTGAGTTTTTGAAATATGTGTCATTAGTATTGTTCTGTTCTATATCTCACTCTTCAGACAATCACATGCCTTTGAGGTATCTCTTGTGGTTATGGAGCAGTGAGTGGAGGTTTTTATTTAACTACTCCAGTAACATTCAAGTCTATTCTATACATGGTTGCAGTTAATTACAAATCCATCAATGTGTAGTAGTAGCTTACACTACTCATTGTAATGCGCTATATCTTCTATTTATCTGTACTAACCTTCACCAGCTACTGGGTTACCTAATTGTCCATTTTTCTTAAGAAATATCAGAGTGTATTTATCCCTA
>NW_011211766.1:0-980 GCF_000146605.3 Meleagris gallopavo
CTCTGTCATCACAACACACACACACACACACACACACACACACAGAATAAAAAAGGAACTTCCTTTTTTTTCTTCTTTACTCAGGCTTTCTTTTCTCCCAAAGCTTTGGCCAAAGATGAAGCCTGTAAGAATGAATATCCAGGGTGATTCTTCTCAGCACTCCCTAAGGCTTTCCTAGCATCCCCTAGATGCTTATTTCCCACGGTATTTATTAACTGCCTTCAAAGAATCTCCACAAACTTCCCTTCTCAGCAGGATCTAAGGTCTTTCATACAGCTTCTGCAGTGCACTGATGAAATCCATTCAGGATTGTCTTCAACAGTTTGTGCAAGCACTTTGGGTTCACAAGTCTCTTCTTTCAACCAGTGTTGAAACTCAAGCAGTAACTTTGGTTTTATTCAGGATGAACTCATAACTAGTTCCCTCCTGGTTCTTTTTGCCTCTCACTTCCAGGCAGAACAAAGTCACTCACAGGCACTCTTTGTTCTAATGTAAGGGCCAGGTTCTTCCAGATCACCTGGGTTTGATTTATCTTTTTTTCCTCTCCCTCTCCTTTTTAACCTTAGAATATTACATGGGGAAGAACCACTGACGTCCCCATACAATATGACATAACCCCACTGACATAACAGTACCACTTCATGTCTCCTTTTAAGGCCGCCAAATGTGCAAACAGAAAGAGGCTAGACTTCTAACGTTGTCGAATATTTCCCTTTCTAGGTCACAACTCCACTAATCACATAACTTCATCTACATGTCAAACAGTTCATTGTTTTTCTTCTGAAAGAGACTTTACAATTAAAATCGTTCTGAAATGAGAGCCATACTTTTCCAGAAGGAAGACCCAGAATGCCCTCAGTGAAGAATAATCTATTTCTTTTAAAAAAAGATGATTCATTTGCACAGTGGCTTATCATACACGTGTAAGTATGTTAATTTTGAGTGCGTCTCAAGTTTACCATTAACACGCGGCATAAAAA
>NW_011211767.1:0-809 GCF_000146605.3 Meleagris gallopavo
TGTGAGTTAGGAGAGGACAAGATAAGGGTTAACCATTGTGTAGCAATGTGAGTTAGGAGAGGACAAGATAAGGGTTAACCATTGTGTAGCAATGCAGGTAAGCAGGATGTAAGGCCAGATAAGAAAAGAACATCTCGAAACTCTGTTGTAAACTTGAATAAACTTTACACAGGGAACGGGTCAGGATGGGATTACTTCTGTTGAAGACAATGAGCCTTCATCCCATGACCACCAGAAGGAGACCCCCACTGCCCGCAGCGCACGTGAAGGGGGAGGGACCAAGTGCTGATGGGTTCTGGAAATGTAATGAATATGTATACGAATTCCAGGAAAATCATTGATTACGCATTGGTTCGGCCTCTATCTGTACCAAGCTTTTGCCCTACGCTGTGCAGGTTAGGAGGAACGATCCCCCTTGCAGCCGGTGTCTGCGCAGCACTGATTAAAACGTAGCTGCTTTCATAACTACTTTGTGGTTATGGAGTTTGATTCCGCACGTCAGCAGGAGGCCCGGCACTGCAATTGCGAATAAAATCTGCTTTTTCAGAGATACCGTCCTGAGAAATTGTTTGGATGTTTCCAAACAAGGGCAGAGCTCGTCCTGCAGCCTGCTGCTGTGCAGGAGGGCTTAAGAGGTGCTTGTGCCGCTCTCTATGTTGGTGCTAAGATGATTGACTCATTGCTGTACTTTGTTTTTAGGCACATGCTCAGATGGCCCTCAGCCGTTGAGCCAGAGGTCTGCTGTGAGTTCTTTCAGCCTCCCAGCCTGAGACAGTTTTGTGGTCGCTCATCTGATTGAGCCAGGAGTG
>NW_011211768.1:0-1692 GCF_000146605.3 Meleagris gallopavo
GGGAAGAGCGGCACAGGGCCGTGGGGACGCAGCCCGACTTCTTGCCCCGGCGCTGCTCAGTTTTGGTCCCATCTCTGCCCACCCACCTGCTCCCGGTGCTCGCCACGGAGCAGCACAGGTCTCCCGGAAACACACGGCCATCAGGAGGAGGAGGAAACAAGGCGGGCAGGGGCCATGGCCCCCCACACTCGCACCACGCTTCCACCACCGCTGCTGCAGCCACAGTGAGTGTCGCACAGAGCGATGCCTGCGGCACAGCACAGCGTCACAGCCAGGCCTTGTGAGCTCACGGCACAGCACAGCCAGAGGACGGGGCGCTGTGACCTCACGGCTCTGCGATGCCGGCTGGAGGCTCCCCGCGGGCTGCTCCTCTTGTGATGCACTGCACCGGGGCCGGTGCTTACATCACAGGAACGCAGAACAGTGGAACGGGTTGGGGCGGAAGGGACAGTAAAGAACTTATCACCTCAACCCCAATGCCCTGGGCAGGGATGCCCACCCACTGGGTCGTGCTGCCCAGCCTGGCCTTGAACACCTCCAGGAATGGAGCATCCGCAGCTTCACTTGGCAAACTTTCACAGTAACACCGAGAGGGCATTATTTCCAGTTCGGTGCACCCGTGACACCTCGGGCCATTGAGAAGAGATGCAATATGGACATGGGGTCTGGATCAAGGATGCTATTGCACAAGTTACCCACGCACGCGCAACGCGCTGCAATTAAGCATGCTCAGCGGGTAAAGCCTCTCCAGTGTGGAGGACGGTGGCTGAAATGTAAACACAGGGAGGCTGAGCTTCCCACAAACCCGCCAAGTCAAGTGTCACGTGCTTTCCTTTTTTGTTGGTAGATCTGCAGTTTCATCAGTTTTCCTCCAGTTCTCCAGGACCTTGACTAAGGACATCCCCTTTCCTACACCAGATATATTTCCCATTTTTAGCGTGCATCCAAGCCTGAATTGAGGAGTGGAAACTGAAGACTCGCTGGTCCTCGCACCTCCCATCCCCAAAGTCCCACTGAACTCACCCACTGCTGGCAGCCGGACGCTTTGAGGCAGGGGGGTCTGACGGCCATCACCTATAGGGTCCCACCTGGGTCTCCAGAAACCGTTGCAGCAGTCGCACTAGAAACAAGTTGCATTAGAAAATACCCAGGCTCCTAAATCAATGCACCTGGATGATTCAGAAAACAAAGCTTCAAGGTGGGATCTCAAAGCTCCACCTGAGACAAACCCCTTTGAAATCCAATCCACAATACCATAAAAATACAACACCAGGACGAAAACCGTTCACAAAGAGACTGGTTAATGGCAGCACACCACGTTACTTGGCCTGACAAGGTCGCTATCCCATTGCAAACGGGTTTATGATCCTCCGTGGAGGACCTTCACACCCATACTGGTCAATTAGGCACGAGGGAGGCGATGTACGAAGAAGCGTTTGAAAGCCCAGAGTTGACAAAATCTTTGGCAGGGATGAGGAACACTTGATTGTACAACAGGCTCCCTCCCGTCTTTATGAACCTTAGTGTCCATATTAACCCTCCTAGAGGCCTCGGAGGCCACTGTCCAACAGGTTGCCCAGCTGGTAGCTGATCTGGGGGATCAGAGTGCCTGAGAACAAGGCGCAATGTCAGGGTGGTGGATGGGAGCCAACGTACTCCCAGTCACTAAGACCAGAAAGGCCGCCCACGGAC
>NW_011211769.1:0-682 GCF_000146605.3 Meleagris gallopavo
GTGACATCGTGCTTAGCCATCTTCTGGCTAGAAACCAGAACCATCAGCTCGTGTATCGACATACTAAACCCCCCTTCCTCTAATCTTAGATCGATCAATCTGCACCTGAATGTCCACACTGTGGAAATGTTTGAAGAGAGGATCAGTCGGTTCAGGAATATTTCTGTTCTTTTTGATGGTTTCCAAACTAATCAGGATTTTCTTCCAGTAGTAGACACTTCTTCCAATGTATTCCTTCTGGTCACAGAAGAATTTCAGGCTAGCGCCCTGTTGAAGAAAAGAAATAGAAGCTGCCTCAACAAATTCAAATCAAGTCTTACTAACACTTATTTGCCATGGGGCCGTTGTTTTCTTGAAAAAATTCAAGAATTGTTCTCTGACACTTGTGATGAACTTCAGGAGGTCCCTCCGTAGAGTTATCAAAGGTGACAGGGAGGAAATAACACTACAGATCAGTGCAGTGCTAAGAGGCAGTGAGGGAGAGTGTAGCTGATAGCCTGACTAGAGAAACCAACTTACCTGACAGAGCTCACGGCAGCTCTCAATAGTACCTTCTCACCTGATTTTGTTTACTTTGTGCGTTCAGTTACACAGGGAGAGAAAAAACAGACTGTACATATTGAACAATAATCTCAGCTTACTGTATTTTGCAGGCTTCTTGCCCAGTGTATAATCAAGGCAG
>NW_011211770.1:0-4263 GCF_000146605.3 Meleagris gallopavo
AAAAAAAACAACGCACACCGGTATGAAAATTATTCACCTCGGCTACAGACTACTGAACTTCTCAATATATTAGCTCTCGATACGATCAATTTCAGTGATCGTGTATTAAGACTAGTCCTGTCAATACAAATCCTTCTCACTGTTGAAAATTTATAGTTTCTTGCAGAGATGTGAGAAACAAAAAATACAACGTTTTTATATATATATTTATAATGTATTATATATATATTATATTATTGTATTAAAAATATATATTTAAAATACCATGTTTATATATATATGTAATGTATAATATATAATATATAATATACAATATATAATATATAATATACAATATACAATATATAATATATAATACATAATATATAATACATAGTATATAATATATAATATATTGAGGGGAGAAAATGTCATTGTTTTTTGGTGGAAGATACGACACTTGGGGGACTCAACTAGTGTCCCTGGATGAAAATGTCACGTATTTGCGAGAGAAGTGGCATTTCTGGGAGAAAATGTCTTACCTGGAGGGGAAAAGTCATGTATCAGTGAGAAAGCTGGTGTTTCTGGGAGAAAATGCCACCTTTCGGGGGACTGAACTAGTATGTATGTGGAATGAGCCACTTATCTGGGAGGAAACTGGTGTTTCTGAGGGAAACTGCCATCTACTTTTGAGACAAGTGGTAGTTCTGAAATAAAATGCCCTAAAGTCTGGGAGTAAGTGTCATAATGAGGAATGTAATGGAGTGGATCTGGGAGGTATTTCTAAGAGTGCTGGTATTTCTGGGAGCATATGTCCTATTTAGGGAAGAAAACTAGTATTTCTTACCAGAAATGTCATCCTATTTGGAGAAAATCTCCTATGTATTGGAGAAAAGTAGCATTTCTGGGAGAAAATGTCCTCTTCTCGGTTGTATGTGTCCTATTTGGAATTGTCACCTAGTATTTTTGGAAGAGGATAACTGGTGTGACCTTTAAAGACAGACGTCTAGAAGGCATTCAGAACCTCTGCCTTTTCCTTATCCTCAGTGGTCACATTCCCATCCTCATCCAGTAAAGAATGAAGATTCTCCTGAGTCCTCCTCTTACTGTTGATGGATCTGTAAAAGGGTTTCTCGCTCCTTTGAACCCCAGTGGCCAGGTTGAGTTCAAGCTGGGCTTTTGCCTTTCTGATTTTCTCTCTACGCATCTTAACAACTTCTCTGTACTCTTGCTGAGTCACCCGTCCCTTCTTCCTCAGGAGATACATTCTCTTTTTCTCCCAGATCCTCAGCAATAGCTCCCGGTTCATCCACGCCGGTCTTCTTCCCCACCAGCTCATTTTGCTGCTCAGGGGGTACAGTCAGCTCCTGCGCCTTTAAGACTTCCTTCTTGAACTGCGACCCCTTTACTCTCTAAAGAGTGAAACTCAGGGGCTTCTCCCTACTAGCCTGCTGAATACTTCAAAGTCCACCCTCCGCAAGCCCAAGGTAGCAGTTCTGCTATTCCCTCTCCTGGCTCCACCAAGAATCAAGAACTCTACCATTTCATGATCACTCTGTCCAAGACAGCCCCCTACCTCCACATCTCCCACCACACCTTCTCCGTTTGCAAACAGCAGGTCAAGCGGGGCAGCTCCTCTTGTCACCTCTCTCACCAGCTGCATCAGAAAGTTATCCTCCATACATTCCAGAAACCTCTGAGACTGCTTCTTCTGCACTGTGTTGTATTCCCAGCATATGTCGCGGAAGTCCAAGTCCCCCATGAGGACAAGGGCTGACGATTGTGCAGCTTCCGCCAGCTGCTTGTAGAACTCCTCATCTGTCTCTTCATCCTGGTTCGGCGGTCTGTAGCAGACGCCTGCCGGGAAGTCTGCCTTGTCAGCCCTTCCCCTCATCTTTACCCACAGGAATTCGACCTTATCATCCCCAGCCTCAAGCTCAATCACATCAAAGCACTCTAATAAAGAGAGCCACACCGCCACCCCTCCTTCCTCGCCTATCCTTCCCTCCTGAAGAGTTTGTAGCCAGCCATTGCAGCACGCCAGTCATGGGAGCGGTCCCACCATGTTTCTGTAATGGCAACTAGGTCATAGTTAGCCTGCCACACAGTGGCTTCCAACACTTCTTGTTTGTTGCCCATGCTGCATGCACTGGTGTAGATGCACTTCAGCTGAGCCCCTCGCCTCACCCCTAAGCCCATTACCACTCCCCCAGCTCATCTCTAGAGGGCCTGGTTTTATCCCCTTCCCCCTTCATATCTAGTTTAAAGCCCTCTCTGCAAGTCCCGCCAACTCCTGGGCAAGGATCCATTTCCCCCTTTGGGATAGCTGATACCCATTGGCAGGCCTCATGCTATCGGCAGCCCTCATAGCAAGTGCTGAGAAGACCGCCCCATGAACAAAGCACCCCACAGTTTGGCGTTTGCACCAGCCTCTCAGCCATGTGCTGGTTTTCCTGCTCCTCTGAGTGTCCTTCTCCACCCTATACCATAGATATAGAAATTAGAAATACCTCACATTATCTCCCCAAAATACTACTTTACAATCCTCAGTTTGACACTTACTAGCAAAAATAGGGCATTTGATCACGGAAGTACCACATTTCAACTGTAAATACAACCTTCTTTTCCAAAAAGATGATATTTTCTCCCAGAAATACCTGTGTTCTTAGAACTACCTAACATTTTCTTAAAAAAAAAGAAGAAAAAAACCCTTCATTCCAAAACCAAATACGACATTTTCAACCATAAAAAAAAGCATTTGCTCCCAAATACCAGGACTCTTAAGAATACCTCACATGTCATCCCAATGAGACTACTTTACACTCCTCAATTGCACACTTACTCCCCAAAAAATGGCATCTTCACCCAGACATACCAATTTTCTCCCAAAGATGTGTCCTATTCCCACGGAAATACCAGCTTCTTTTTCAAAAGATGGCATTTTTTCCCAGCATACCAGCTTTCTTACAAACAGATGTCATTTTCCAACCAAGGTGCTATTATCTCCCAGACGTAGCAGTTTTCTGACAAGTACCTCCCATTTTCTCTCAAAAATACTACTTGACACTCCTCAAGAGGACATTTTCGCCCATACACACTCTAGTTTCTCCGCAAAGGACCAGTTCTCACACCAAAAATGCCACGCTTGCTCTCCAAGAGAAGACATTCTTTCCCAGACTTGCCCAAGTTTTCCCCCACATACATGGCATTTTCTCCCCAGAAATACCACATTTCTGTTGGAAATTGGACCTGTTCTTCCAAAAATACTAGATGACCATAGGAAATAGGATACTTGCAACCAAGAATAGGACATTTTCTCCCAGAAATACCAGCGCTCTTAGAAATACCACCCATTTCCTCCCAAATGGACTCCTCATTCTGACATTTACTCCCAGACTTTGGGCATTTTATTTCAGAAATACCATTTGTATCCCAAAGAGATGGCATTTTCCCTCAGAAAGACCAGATTCCTCATCTCTTCTCCCAGAAATATCAGTTTCCTTAGAAATACTTCACCTTTTCTCCAGAAAGTACAACAGTACAACACCAAAGATGGCATTTTTCAGCCAAAAGGATGACATTTGCTGACAGAAATAGCAGCTTTCTCCCAAACATATGACATTCTCACAGCAAAATGCCACCATTCTCCCAAATAGATGACATTTTCTCCCAGAAGTACTGCTTCACACTCCTCAGGATAATACTTACCATCAAGAATATGTTTTCTGTATCACAGAAATACCATTTTTCTCCCGAATATATGACATTTTCTCCCAGAAAGACCAGTTTTCTCACAAATAAATGACTTTTTCTGCCAGAAACACTATTCTAATACCCAAACTTCCTCCCAGCAGTACTAGTTTTTGCCCAAATATAGGACATTTTCTCCCAGAAGTACTACTTTTCCATCCAAAATAGGACATTTTCTCCCCAAAGAGTGCTAGTTTCTCCCTCAACAACCAATCTCCTCCCCAGATAGATGATATTTGCTACCAGAAATACAGGTTTTCTTAAGTAGACTTCATCTTTCATCCACTAAATACTACATTGCAATTCCAAAGGGGACTTTTTCCAACAAAGATAGGACGTTTTCTCCCAGAAATACCAGCTAGATGACAAGACCAAATCGGACACTTGCAACCAAGAAGAGGACATTTTCTCCCAGAAATACTACTTTTCTCCAATACATAGGAGATTTTCTCCAAATAGGATGACATTTCTGGTAAGAAATACTAGTTTTCTTCCCTAAATAGGACATATGCTCCCAGAAATACCAGCACTCTT
>NW_011211772.1:0-859 GCF_000146605.3 Meleagris gallopavo
TGTATTTACTAATAAAAAACACAAATTCCTCCTCCAGTGTGTAATCAAATTAAGTTCATTTATGAATTTAGGTAGAAAAAAAGACTTCTGCTGGTCTCGGTAACACAGCTACAAAAGCACTGTACAGGATATTCGCAGATATGGCGTAAGCCAAAGTTTGGAACAGAACACTTCCTTTGTTGATTCTGCTTTTGTTGATGTACATTACCATAGCTTTGATTATGGCAGTAAGGTTTCCTGGGCCATTTGTCAGAGTGCAGAACTTCCAGCTCCTTCGAAGCGTCCGTCCGCTCACACGTACAACCAGCCTGGCTGAGTAAACTACGCTGAGCTGAAATAGAACAGAAATCAGAAGAAAATAATTGCATCTTAGTAAAAGTATCTGTGCTTTCTAGTCCGAGCAAGTTAATTTCACATACAAAAATTATTTCCAACATAAAGTAACCACATTTCCAAAGCAAATTCTACCCATAGAAGAAGTTTACAGAACAATACTAAAGCACATTTCCAAAACATCAGTTCTGTGGCAGACAGAGTACAGAGACCAGCAAGAGAAAGTACAGAAGGGCTTCTCCCTACGGAATAATTAAGTACAGGAGGGAGAGCTGTTTGTCGGGGCTTTTTAGTGTGAGTGAGCAGAAAAGAGGAACATGACCTCAGGAAAGTCCTAAGTTCCATGGAAATGGGAAGAGCTGCCCAGGTGCTCTGAACTGTTCAGATGACGTGACAGCCGTTTTCTTGACCGCTGTTACACACGCAGTAACGAGCAGAAGAGTGAAAATTAAGGCATTTGCCTTCATCTTAATGGCACTGTACGTGCCACCTCTCTGCAGAGCTGCGGCACAGACAGCACAAGGCT
>NW_011211773.1:0-1123 GCF_000146605.3 Meleagris gallopavo
TCCTGTGGGCTTGGGTGTTAGAAGGTAAGGGGGCCTCTGAGAGCTGGTCAGCATTTAAACAGCTCTTCTTCCAAGCTCAGGATTGGTGCATCCCTGTGAGCAAGAAATCGGGAAAAGGTGGCAGGAGACCTGTGTGGATGAGCCAAGGGAGCTCATGCGCAAACTCAAAGGAAAGAAGAAGGTCCATGAAATGTGGAAAAAGGGTCTGACCACTTGGGAAGAATATAGGAATGTAGTCAGGGCCTGCAGGGATGCAACGAGGAAGGCTAAAGCCCGCCTGGAATTGAATCTGGCTAAAGTGATAAAGGATAATAAAAAAAGGCTTCTTCAAGTATGTTAACAGCAAAAGGAAATCTAGAGAGAATGTGGGCCCCTTACTAAGTGAGGGGGGGTTTCTGGTAAGGGGGGATGCTGAGAATGCCTTCTTTACTTCCGTCTTCAGTGAAAAGGCTCTCCCGCAGGAATCTCAGACCCTGGAGGTTAGTGAGAGGGTCTGGGGAATGGGAGTCAGCATGGGTTCACCAAGGGGAGGTCGTGCTCGACCAACCTGGTGGCCTTCTATGATGCTGTCACATGCTGGGTGGATGGGGAAAGAGCGGTAGATGTAATCTACCTTGATTTTAGAAAGGCATTTGATACTGTCTCCCATGACATCCTTATAACAAAGCTGAGGAAGTGTGGGATAGACAAGTGGACAGTGAGGTGGGTTGAGAACTGGCTGACTGGCAGAGCGCAGAGGGTCCTCGTTGGTGGTGCAGAGTTTGGCTGGAGACCTGTGACCAGTGGTGTCCCCCAGGGGTCTGTGCTGGGTCTGGTCTTGTTCAACATCTTCATCAGTGACCTTGATGAGGGGATAGTGGCCACCCTCAGCAAGTTTGCTGATGATACGAAGTTGGGAGGATTGGCTGACACGCCTGAAGGCTGTGCTGCCATTCAGCGAGACATGGACAGGCTGGAGAGCTGGGCACTAAGAAACCGGATGAAGTTCAACAAAAGCAAGTGTAGGGTCTTACACCTAGGGAGGAATAATTGCATGCACCAATACAGGCTGGGGGATGAGCTGCTGGAGAGGAGCTCTGCAGAGAGGGACCTGGGCGTCCTGGTGGACGACAGGTTGGCCATG
>NW_011211774.1:0-800 GCF_000146605.3 Meleagris gallopavo
ATCCTTCTTCCACTGTGTCCTCCTTCCTTAGGAACTCGAGCGGGAGAGTTCAAGGCTGGTATTCTTTTTTATTGGTTGAGGATCACCAGGGTGTGCAGGGAACAAGCATCAACCATGCATATATCCTACTTTCCCAGAGGTCCTGCCTGCTTATCTCTCTACTGACTCTGGTTCCTAGATGTGACAGCCTGTTCTAAAAGGTTGTCTGCTGTTATGGTGTTTATTTTAACACCACCCAGCAGTCAAAGAATCACAGCATGGTTTTGTTGGAAGGGATCTTAAAGCCACCCTCCCCTCAAACCCCTACCATGGGATGTATAACAATCAGAAAGACCAATGCAATAGAATGCTATTACAGGAGATTAACAACAAGGGAACTATTGCCATAGAAAGGTGTTACAAAGAAAAATGCACTCACCCACCTCTGAAGATCTAGGCTCATAAGGGAAACTCCACCACCCGGTACTGTGGGAAAATCTCTGCATGTACTAACTACTTGTGCAAGCCAATTCTCACACTCCCCTCATCCTTTCCATGATGCCAGGCAGCTACTCTGAATACGTTTCCCTGGGGGCGTTGACTAGAAGTTGCTGGAGCATGACTTAAAAGCCCTCTGGGTTGGAAATGCAGAAGTTGAAGTCTTTTTCTTTACAAACGATTTGCAATGATATCTTGCTTCTAGGAGCTGTATACGTGCCAGAATCCAAGAAGTAGTGTAACTTCTAGGCTCTTTAACTCACTTTTCTCCTAAATCCTCTATATGCGTATGCATATATATATATAAATATATATAGGATATT
>NW_011211775.1:0-742 GCF_000146605.3 Meleagris gallopavo
GGACATCACCCAGGGTGAAGGCTGTGCGCCAGCCAGCAAGCGGCAGAGCCGTGGCCCGGCATGGCTGGGGAACAGCACTTTCACGGGGCTCTTGCCCGGCTCCTGCGGTGCTGCCCATCACCCTCTGCCTAACGTCCACCACGGAGGGTGGCCCCAGGGAAGGGTGGTGTAGGGCCATGGCGATGCAGCCTGACTTCAGGCCCCCCGTGCCGCCCAGTTTTGGCCTCGTCTCTGCCCACTCACCTGCTCCTTGTGCTCGGAGCGGAGCAGCACAAATCTCACAGGAATGCAAGGACATCAGTAGGAGGAGCACGACAAGGCGGGCAGGGGCCGTGGCCCCCCACACTCGTGCCATGCTGCCACCACCACCGCTGCAGCCACAGCAAGTGTTGCAGTTGGGGCAGGCGCAGAGCAATCCCTGTGTCATGGGACAGCATTGCAGTGGGACATTGTGACCTCACGGCCCCGTGAAGCTGGGTGGAGGCTCCCCGCCCCTCTTGTGATGCGCTGCACCAGGGCTGCTGGGGCCGGTGCTTACATCATAGAAACACGGACTCATGGAATGGCTGGGGTAGGAAGGGACGTCAAAGAATTTTCACCTCCAACCCCACTGCCGCGGGCAGGGATACCACCCGCTGAGTCAGCCTGCCCAGAGCTCCCTCTAGCCTGGCCTTGAACACTCCCAGGGACGGGGCATCCACAACTTTGCTTGGCAAACTTCCTATAGTGCCTCGACAGCCCC
>NW_011211776.1:0-986 GCF_000146605.3 Meleagris gallopavo
TACACGACAAGGGAAATGTAGTGAAGTAAGGATTGACAATGGCTAGCTGCCGACTGAATTTGGGTGGTAATCTGAACTAAAGCCTGCTTAGCCTCAGGCATCAGTACAATCGCATCATTAGCACATCTGCCCCTTAACAACTGTAACAACGGTTCTAATTGAGCGTTAGAAATGCCAACCATTGGCCGTAACCATTGTAAGTGACCTAAAAGAGTTTGTAAGTCAGTGAGTGTGGAAATGCCAATTTTCAATTCTACAGTCTGAGTATCATAGCATCTGACAATTCCCAACCCAGATATAACATAGGAAAGGTGCGTTGCACTTTCTCCGGTGCCACTGTAAGGCCAAATTGAGAGACATGGGAGATTAATTGCATTTCCCAGCTATTATCAAAAGGCTGTTCCTGACAGGACAGTATGTCATCCATGTAATGATAAATGACCATATGAGGGCTTGCTTTACTAATGGGTTGCAAGGCTGTGGCTACAAATAGCTGACACACAGTCGGAGAATTCTTCGTGCCTTGATGGAGTACAACCCATTCATACCGAGAGGCTGGCTGCGCTTTATTGACAGATGGCACAGAGAAAGCAAAATGCTTACAGTCTTTCTTGTGGTGTGTCTCCCGTATTCTCCCTTTTTTGTTTATTAAGAATGGATTTCAATGTTAGATGAGTATACTCAAAGACAGCTTGTCCAGTGGGAGAATGAGGAATGCCTGTAATATGTCTAACACACTATTCTCGGAGAAGAGTTCGAATGGCTTTAGAAGTATAAGCAGGTCCATTATTGGTTCTAAGTTGCACGCAGGCTGCAGAGACGCAGCGACAGGCGACGTAGGCGGAGCGGAGGAAATCAGCGTCACGGCGAGCAACGGCGGCGGGGCCGAGAGTGGGAGCGGCACGGCGAGCGTCAGGGGCAGAACCGAGGGCAGCAGCGATAGGCGGGGGTCGGGATTTCTCTTCCCCACGGTCAGGGGCGGGGTC
>NW_011211777.1:0-3593 GCF_000146605.3 Meleagris gallopavo
CCTGTTTGTAGGCTCCCTGTAGGTCCTGGAAGGCTGCAATGAGGTCAAGCCAAGCTCCCTCAGCCTGAACTCATAGGGGAGGGGCTGCAGCCCCCCAGTCATCTTTGTGGCCCCCCAATCACCTTCATGTCCCCCTGATCATATTTATGGCCCCCAATTATCTTTATGGTCCCCCCGATCATTTTTGTGGCCCTTTAATCATCCTCGTGCCCCCCCGAGGGGGGGAGCCATCTTTATGGCGCCCAATTATCTTTATGGCCCCCTGATCATCTCATACTCATTCAAATGAGTTTGAAATCTTCCCCCATCCCTAAAGCGGGTTTGAAATCAGTCCTCCCTACCCCCAAAATGAGTTTGAATTTCTCCCCCCACCCCCCCCAAAATGGGTCTGAAATCCCTCCCCCACCCCCCCAAAGTGGGGTCTGAAAATCCCTCCCCCACCCCCACTGCGGGCCCCGGATCCTCCAAACGGCTCCTGAGACGCCGCAAAACGGTTCTGGGATGCCCCGAAATGGGTCGGGAGGAGCCCCGCCCCCGGACCGCACTCACGCAGCGGAGCCGAGAGGCGTTGAGCTGGCAGCCGGTGGCGGACGGGCCGCGGAAGCGGCCGCCGCTCAGCGATACCGGCAGCCCCGTGCCCGTCTCACAGCTGGAGCGCACTTCCGGGTCGCGGGATGATGACGTTACTACACGCATGCGCACCGTTACTCCATGGAGCGTGACGGGCGAAGGCGGGAATTGGGTAGCAGCCACGCCCCTGCCGCACTGGAGCATGCGCACTTCAATGAAGATGAATTAAGATGATTGAATGGCTCACTTGCGCGCTTTAGAGCATGCGCAGAAAGGTTCGTCTTCACGCTCAGGTCGACGTTCCCGTCACTGGGCGCATGCGCAGAGCTGCTCGGAGGAGCCTCGCCGGTCATGGAACGCATGCGCAGTAGTGCTTCGTCAGGGGAAAACGGCGCATGCGCTGCGCGCCTCGCTTTCCCGGAACGGAAGTACGGGGGAGGGAGCTCTGCGCATGCGCACAGCGCTCGGAGAACACCGGAAGTGGGGATGGGCTCGGGAGGGACCCCTCTTCCTCCCCCCTCGGACCCATAGGAACAGTGGGGATCCATAGGTGCCCTGGGGACCTATAGGACATGTAGTGCTCCATAGAGACCCACCGAGCCCCATGAAGAACTATGGAACCCACCGGGACTTACAGAACCGTTGCAGACCCACGTGGATCCATAGAGACCCATCAGGACGTACAGCACCCATAGAGAACTAAGAGGGTCCATAGGGACCCTATAGAGACCCGCAAGAACCCTGTGAGCCCATAGACACTCCTGAGACCCATAGGAGACATAGGGCCCCACAGAGACTCATGGGAACCTACAGAGACCTATAGGCATTTTTGGGATCTGCCGCACCCCATAGGGACCCTTACAAACCTACAGGACCCATACGCATCCCCAGGGACCCATAGCGACATGTGGTCGCTCTGCAGCCCCATAAAACCCATAGGGACCTGCAGAGAACCCATAGGACCTATAGGGATCCTGGAAGACCCATAAGAACCCCAGGGATGTACAGGAGCCATAAGGACTCCACACCCATAGGGACCCCATAGGACCCATAGGGACCCCATAGGACCCATAGGGACCCCCAGGGATGTACAGGAGCCATAGGGAACACATAGGAACCACAGGGACCCCAGGGATGTACAGGAGCCATAGGGACCCCATAGGACCCATAGGAACCCAGAAGTGAAAAGCTTCCTCCTAACAACCAACCTAAACCTCTCCTGTCTCCATTTAAAACCATTTCCCCTTGTTCTATCACTATGCACTCTCATAAACAGCCGTTCCCCCTCCTGCTTATGCGCTCCATTCAAGTATTGGAAGGCTGTGATGAGATCTCTGCAGAGCTCTCTTCTCCAAGAGAAACAATCCCAGTTTCCTCAACCTTTCTTCATAAGAGAGGTGCTCCAGCCCTCTAATCATCTTAGTCACCCTTCTCTGGACCTGCTCCAAAAGCTCCACATCATTCCTGTGCTGGGACCCCAGGCCTGGACGCAGTGCTGCAGATGGGGCCTCACCAGAGCCAAGTAGAGGAGGATGATCACCTCCCTCTCCCTGCTGGTCGCTCCTCTTTTAATGCAGCCCAGGATATAGTTGGCCTTCCAGGCTGTGAGCGCACACTGATGGCTCATGTCCAGCTTCTTGTCCACCAGGATCCCCGAGTCCTTCTCTGCAGGGCTGCACTCAAGGGGCTCTACACCCAGTTTGTACAAACATCTGGGATTCCCCTTCATCAGTGACATAAACAGTGGGGTTGTGTGCACCCTAATGACACCGAGCTGTGGGGTGCAGTGACACACCAGAGGGACAGGATGCCATCCAGAGGGACCTCAACAGGCTGAGCAGTGGGCACAAATCCAAGTGCAGGGTCAGCAGCTGGGATGAGGGAACACCCACCACCAAAATATGCTGGGGGATGACAGGACTGAGTGTAGTCCTGCTCCATAAGGCCTGGGGGTACTGGTGGCTGGGAGCTGGACACAAGCCAGCAATGGGCCCTTCCAGCCCAGAAAGCCAACCATATCCTGGGTTGCATCCAAAGATGCGCAGTCAGCAGGCGAAGGGAGGAGATCCCCACCCCTCTGCTCTGCGCTGGTGAGGCCTCACCTGCAGTGCTGCATCCAGATGTGGAGTCCTCAATGCAGGGAGACATGGAGCTGTAGGAGCCCATCCAGAGTACAGCCACAAATACGAACTGAAGGATGGAACATCTCTCCTATAAGAAGGGAGAGCTGGGCTGTTCAGCCTGGAGAAGTGAAGGCTCCAAGGTAACCTGTTAACAGCTTTTCAATACCTAAAGGAAAGAACAAGGGAAAATTGAGGTTAAATATAAGGAAAACGTCTTCCACAGTGAGGGTGGTGAGGCAGTGGAACAGGTTGCCAGAGATGTGGTGGATGCACCGTCCCTTTCAAGGTGAGGCTGGGTCAGGCTCTGAGCAATCTGATCTGGTTGTGGATGTTCACTGTGGGGGACTTGGACCGAATAGCAGACCTACCTGCATACAAGCAGTGCACCAATATGGTCTCATGATGTTCATTACTTGCTGCACAGATCTCACACCACTGATTAGAGGAGCCCAGGCAATCCTTAAACCCATCGGGCTGCAAAATGAAATCAGAAGAGATGAAGAATGTAATTTAATACATGATAACGATGTACAGAATGCCCTTAAAAACTCCGTATGGGTGCAATTAACACATAGCACTGTGAATTACGGCCATAAAGTGGGATTATGTGGGAGCAGACAAATCACATTTAGAGCCCCAGACTGGAAATTATGAGGTGAGAACCATTGAAGAGGAAACAATACACATAGCTGATACAGCTGCTCTAATCCAGCTTGAGATCCTCCAGAAATGCAGAGCTCACAGCTCGGAAATAAAGCAGGAATCACTCACCCCATTCTAAGGACTCACCACACACCCCAAAAGAAGCAGTCACCAGGTTCAGATGCTGCCTTTATAGCTACCAGCCCTTGAATGCAGTTAGGATCCCCCAAAAAGAGAAGATCACAACCCTGGGGGAAA
>NW_011211778.1:0-999 GCF_000146605.3 Meleagris gallopavo
TTCTGGCACATCTCCCATGAAAAACAGCACTATTCAAACACCTGTGTTCTAGAGATGAAAAACCTACGGTAAGCAGCAACGAGAGGCTCTACTTTAAATCTTCCAGTAGGGGAAGTGTTGATACCCACTTGTCCTGACAACACAAACACGGTCCCAGCTGTCAAAGCCCTTCTGCCATAGCACAAGCAGACTGCACGCACATTAAAGAGCACGCACATCCCCTCCTGAGGTACCGGAGCCCACAGCTCCCCTTCAGAGCTCCATAGCTTACCGGTGTTTCACACTGATGCGGCCTCACTCAAGCTTCGTAGGTGTCAAAGAAGGCCTGCAGAAGGCAAGAGGCGGCAGCCCGAGGACAGTACAGAAGTCCTGATGATGCCTGTCTTACATCTGTGCCTCTCCTTGGTGTCTGCTCAAGATCTGCCTTCTTCCTCAGCCTCTCCGCAAGGCTGCACTTCCGTGGAAGGCCTCTGCCATCAGCCTCTTGCACAGAGAAATCTGGAACTATTTGAAGAGCATCTGAGTGGAGGAAGACCTTAGCTCAGTCAACCACCACCTTCACATCTTCAAGCGTCGTTTCTTAAATTTGCCTTTCCGCTCTGAAATGTTGTGCTTTTCCTCCAGCCAACACAAACTGCAGTGCACTTTCCTCTCCTCTCCTCCATCAAACAAACCCTTTCATGCAGCCCTATTCAGATGAAGGTACCCAAACTACAGCTCACAGCGTTCGTACCCACACAGGCTTTCCGTTCCCCCTTTCTCAGTAAGATTCAATCAAATCCCACGCTCCATCCCTAAAACAAAGTGTAATTTTCCTTGTCACAGAAAGCGGTCACCAATAGAAGCCTCGTCCTGTTAGCCCAACTCAGCAAAAATCCCTCAAATGCACTATTTTTACAGCCCAAACTAGCTCCTTCTTCAACTGCACTGCACTTACAGAAAGTGTTACTGCTCTCATTCCTGCTGATAGCAGCAAATGGACCCAGGTCTGCCTGGCAG
>NW_011211779.1:0-918 GCF_000146605.3 Meleagris gallopavo
GTGCGCTTAGCCGGAGAGTGGCTGCAAAACTCCTTGAGCAGAGAAGAAAGCAGCTGCCTGCCTGCAACGTGCCAGGCAAAGGGAGAAGGTCAGAGGGCAGCAAGATGGTGCAGGATGGGATGGGATGGGATGGGATGGGATGGGATGGGACGGGACAGGACGGGTTGGGAGAGAATGGCCCAGGTCCCCTGAGTGTGCCTGACATGAGTCAGAGCATAGGACGAGATATCACGCAGGTCACCTGACACTGCTCCAGAAATCCAGTGCCACCAATGGTTCCTTTGCAGTGGCCCAGCACACGCACACGCTCACGGAATTGTGCAAAAATCTTCACCGGCAGACATTTGTACAGAACCAGCACACTGGAGGCACAAACGTATGCACGTGTTAATGACATTTTCCGGTACTCAGTGAGACTGCACGGAGAGGAAAAATCCACCGGGAGACTTGAAAAAGGCATTGGAGGCCATCTGTTATCCCGAGGCGTGCTAGAAAGGGAATCAGATGGAGTGTGCAGTGCTCACCAGTGCTGAGAATTTATGCACAGAATGGCAGAAATGAATGTTTTCAATCGTGGAAAGGAAAACATGTAAGATTTTCTCCAGTTGTTCACCCCGAACATAAAAGACTCCACAGTATGGAAAAGAAGAAGAAGGAGCCCTGTACGGACAGGATCTCCAGAGTGCTACTTGGGGAAAATCCACTTGATTCCCTGTTACTCTGCACAGAATCTGCATTCCTATACTGGATTAACTCACTGTCTACAACCCTTTTGATTCTTTCATTTTGAAAACCCCTCTTCATACACCATTTATCGTTTGGTCTTTCTTTTGAGACCTGGAAAGGACTCTACACGTCTTTTTACCCCATTCCAAGATCCCCAAGGCAAAATATGAGGAGACAAAACAGGAGGGCAGG
>NW_011211780.1:0-1811 GCF_000146605.3 Meleagris gallopavo
CATAACTGACCCTACAACCCCCACATCCGACCCCATATCTCCCCCCCAGCCCCCATAACTGACCCTACAACCCCATTAAACCCGACCCCCATATCTCCCCCCAGCCCCCATAACTGACCCTACAACCCCATAACCGACCCCATATCTCCCCCCAGCAGCCCCCCAGCCCGCAGCCATGCCGTTCAGCAGCACCCACAACAAACACAAGCTGAAGTTCTCAGCCGAGGAGGAATTCCCGGACCTTTCCAAGCACAACAACCACATGGCCAAAGTCCTCACCCTGGATCTCTACAAACGCCTGCGTGACAAGGAGACCCCGAGCGGCTTCACCCTGGACGACGTCATCCAGACCGGGGTCGACAACCCTGGTGCGGCCCAGAGTGATCCCATAGTGATCCCATAGCGATCTCACTGCAACCCCATAGCGACCCCACAGTGATCCCACAGTGATCCCATAGTGACCCCATAGCCACCCCATAGTGACCCCATAGTGACTCCACAGTAATCCCACAGTGAGCCCATAGCGACCCCATAGTGATCCGATAGTGATCCCACAGTGATCCCATAGCGACCCCATAGTGACCCCATAATGATCCCATAGCCACCCCATAGCGACCCCATAGTGATCCCACAGTGATCCCATAGCGACCCCATAGTGACCCCATAGTGATCCAATAGTGATCCCATAGCGACCCCATAGTGATCCCATAGTGATCCCATCGCAATCTCACTGCAACCCCATAGCGACTCCATAGTGATCCCACAGTGATCCCATAGCGATCCGATAGTGATCCCATAGCAATCCCATAGCGACCCCATAGTGATCCCACAGTGATCCCATAGCGACCCCATAGCGATCCCATAGTGATCCCAGAGCAATCCCATAGCGACCCCATAGTGATCCCACTGTGATCCCATAGCGATCCAATAGTGATCCCATAGCAATCCCATAGCGACCCCATAGTGATCCCTCTGTGATCCCATAGCGATCCAATAGTGATCCCATAGCAATCCCATAGTGACCCCATAGTGATCCCATAGTGATCCCATAGCGACCCCATAGTGACCCCACAGTGATACGATAGTGATCCCATAGCGACCCCATAGTGATCCCATAGGGACCCCATAGCCACCCCATAGCGAACCCGCAGTGATCCCATAGTAATCCCATAGCGCCCCCACAGTGATCCCACAGTGATCCCATAGCAACCCCATACTGACCCCATAGCGACCTCATAGTGATCCCATAGTGACCCCACATTGATCCCATAGCAACCCCCACAGTGATCCAATAGCGACCCCACAGTGATCCCATAGTGATCCCATAGCGATCCCATAGCAACTCCACAGTGATCCCATAGCGACCCCACAGTGATCCCATAGTGATCCCATAGCGATCCCATAGCAACCCCACAGTGATCCCATAGCGACCCCAGAGTGATCCCACAGTGATCCCATAGCAATCTCACTGCAACCCCATAGTGATCCCATAGCGACCCCATAGTGATCCCACAGTGATCCCATAGCGATCCGATAGTGATCCCACAGTGATCCCATAGCGACCCCATAGTGATCCAATAGTGATCCCACAGTGATCCCATAGCGACCCCATAGTGACCCCATAGTGATCCCACAGTGATCCCATAGTGACCGCACAGTGATCCCACAGCGACCCCATAGCGACCCCACAGTGATCCCACAGTGATCCCATAGCGACCCCATAGTGACCCCATAGTAATCCCATAGCGACCCCATAGTGATCACACAGTGATCCCATAGCGACCCCACAGTGATCACATAGCGACCCCACA
>NW_011211780.1:1831-2104 GCF_000146605.3 Meleagris gallopavo
AGTGATCCCACAGTGATCCCATAGCGACCCCATAGTGACCCCATAGCCACCCCATAGCGACCCCATAGCAACCCCACAGTGATCCCATAGCGACCCCACAGTGATCCCACAGTGATTCCATAGCGACCCCATAGTGATCCCACAGTGACACCACAGCGACACCATAGTGATCCAATAGTGATCCCACAGTGATCCCATAGCGACCCCATAGTGACCCCATAGTGACCCCATAGCCACCCCATAGCGACCCCATAGTGACCCACAGTGATCCCA
>NW_011211780.1:21926-25598 GCF_000146605.3 Meleagris gallopavo
CGATATGGGATGTGTGATATGGGGTGTGATATTGGGGTGTGTGATATTGGGGTGTGATATCAAGGTGTGATATTGGGGTGTGTGATATGGGGTGTTGGATATCGGGGTATGTGATATCAGGGTGCGATATGGGATGTGTGATATGGGGTGTGATATTGGGGTGTGTGATATCGGGGTGTGATATTGGGGGTTGTGATATAGGGGGGTGCGATAGGGAGTGTGCGATATGGGGTGTAGGATATCGGGGTGTTGGATATCGGGGTGTGCAATATCGGGGTATGCAATATGGTGTGTGATATTGGGGTGTGTGATATCGGGGTGTGCGATATGGGGTGTGCGATATGGGGTGTGTGATATCAGGGTGTGATTTTGGGGGGTGTGATATTGGGGTGTGATATGGGATGTGCGATATCGGGGTGTGTGATATCGGGGTGCGATATGGGATGTGTGATATGGGGTGTGATATTGGGGTGTGTGATATTGGGGTGTGATATCACAAGTGCAATACTGGGGGTTGTGATATACGGGGGTGCGATAGGGAGTGTGCGATATGGGGTGTAGGATATCGGGGTGTGCAATATCGGGGTGTGCAATATGGTGTGTGATATTGGGGTGTGTGATATCGAGGTGTGATATCGGGGTGTGTGATATTGGGGTGTGCGATATCGAGGTGTGATATCAGGGTGTGTGATACGGAGTGTGCGATATGGAGGTGTGATATCGAGGTGTGCGATATGGGGTGTGCAATATCGAGGTGTGATATCAGGGTGTGCTATATGGGGTGTGCGATATCGAGATCTGATATCAGGGTGTGCGATATGGGGTGTGCGATATTGAGGTGTGATATCGGGGTGTGTGATATGGGGTGTGCGATATCGAGGTATGATATCGGGGGATGTGATATGGGGTGTGCGATATCGAGGTGTGATATCGGTGTGTGTGATATGGGGTGTGCGATATCGAGGTGTGATATCGGGGTGTGTGATATAGGGTGTGCGATATTGAGGTGTGATATCGGGTTGTGCGATATGGGGTGTGCGATATTGAGGTGTGATATCGGGGTATGCGATATGGGGTGTGCGATATTGAGGTGTGATATCAGGGTGTGCGATATGGGGTGTGCGATATCGAGGTGTGATATCAGGGTGTGCGATATGGGGTGTGCGATATCGAGGTGTGATATCGGGATGTGCGATATGGGGTGTGCGATATTGAGGTTTGATATTGGGGTGTGTGATATGGGGTGTGCGATATCGAGGTGTGATATCGGGGTATGCAATATGGGGTGTGCGATATCGAGGTGTGATATGGGGGTGTGTGATATGGGGTGTGCGATATTGAGGTGTGATATCGGGGTGTGTGATATGGGGTGTGCGATATTGAGGTGTGATATTGGGGTGTGTGATATGGGGTGTGCAATATCGAGGTGTGATATCGGGTTGTGCGATATGGGGTGTGCGATATTGAGGTGTGATATTGGGGTGTGCGATATGGGGTGTGCGATATGGGGTGTGATATCGGGGTGTGCGATATGGGGTGTGCGATATGGGGTGTGTGATATCAAGGTGTGATATTGGGGGGTGTGATATAGGGTGTGCGATATCGAGGTGTGATATCGGGGTGTGCGATATGGGGTGTGCGATATGGAGGTGTGATATCGGGGGGTGCGATATGGGGTATGCGATATTGGGGTGGAGGATATCACGGTATGCAGTATCAGGCTGTGCAATATGGAGGTGTGATATCGGGATGTGCGATATGGGGTATGCGATATCGAGGTGTGATATCGGGGTGTGTGATATGGGGTGTGCGATATGGAGGTGTGATATTGGGGTGTGCGATATGGGGTGTGCGATATCGAGGTGTGATATCGGGGTGTACGATATGGGGTGTGCGATATTGGGGTATGTGATATCGGGGTGTGCGATATGGGGTGTGCGATATCGAGGTGTGATATCAGGGTGTGCGATATTGAGGTGTGATATCGGGGTGTGTGATATGGGGTGTGCGATATTGAGGTGTGATATCGAGGTGTGCGATATGGGGTGTGCGATATGGGGTGTGATATTGGGGGGTGTGATATCAAGATGTAATATCACAGTGTGATATCATGGGGTGTGATATCGGGGTGTGATATCAGGTGTGCGATATCAGGTGTGCGATATCAGGTGTGTGATATGGGGTATGCGATATCACCATGTGTGCGATATTGAGGTGCAATATTGAGGTGCGATATTGCATTGTGATATTGGAGTGTGCGATATGGGGGTGTGATATTGAGGTGTGCGATATGGGGATGTGTGGTGTGAGGGTGTCATATCGTGCTGTGTGATATTGGGGTGTGATATCGGGATATGTGACACTGAGGTGTAATATAGGGGCGTGATATTGGGATGTGCGACATGGGAGTGAGATATAAGGATACGTGATATGGGGGTGTGATATTGGGGTGTGTGATATCACGATATGTACTATGGGGCAGGTGTGCAATATGGGGCTGTGTGATATGGGGCTGTGTGATATCGGGGTGTGTGATACGAGGGTGTGATATTGGGGTTGTGATATTGGGATGCGTGATATGAAGGTGCGATATGGGGGGGTGTGATACGGGAGTTTGATATCAGGATATGCGATAGGAGCTCTGTGATATCGGGGTGCGATATTGGTGTTATCGACAGTTTGATATCAGGGTGTTTGATATCAGGATATGCGATAGGAGCTCTGTGATATCGGGGTGCGATATTGGTGATATCGACAGTTGGATATCAGGGTGTTTGATATCAGGATATGCGATAGGAGCTCTGTGATATCGGGGTGCGATATTGGTGATATCGACAGTTGGATATCAGGGTGTAATATTGGGATATGTGATATGTGGGTGTTGTGATATCGGGCTGTGTGATATTGCAATATGTGCTCTGGGGCTGTGTGATACGGAGGTGTGATATCGCGATATGTGCTACTGGGATTTGCTATGGGGTTTGACGCCGGGATGTGAGCTCTTTTACGGGGGTTTGCTATCGCGATATGTGCTATCTATGGGGTTTGCTACGGGGATGCGTGCTGTTTCTGGGGTTTGCTGTCGCGATATGTCGCGATACGTCCCCCCCACAGGCACAACGACAACAAGACCTTCCTGGTGTGGGTGAACGAGGAGGACCACCTGAGGGTCATCTCCATGGAGAAGGGCGGAAACATGAAGGAGGTCTTCAGGCGCTTCTGCGTCGGGCTGAAGAAGGTCAGCCGGGGTCACGGGGTCATGGGGTCACGGGGTCACGGGGTCACAGGGTCACGGGGTCACGGGGGAACGTGAGATTGATGGCAGTTGGGGTCATGGGGATGTGGGGTCATGGGGACATGGGGTTATGGGGTCACAACGGGATTGGTGGACGCGGGATTGATGGCAGTTGGGGTCATGGGGGATGTTGGGGTTATGGGATTATGGGGTTATGGGGTCGTGGGGACATTGGGGTTATGGGGTCACAACGGGATTGGTGGATGTGGGATTGATGGCAGTTGGGGTCACGGGGCCATGGGGATTTGGGGTCATGGGGTCATGGGGCCATGGGGGGATGCTGGGAATGTGGGGTTCGTTGTAGTTGGGGTCATGGTGGACGTTGGGGTTATGGGGTCGTGGGGACATTGGGGTTATGGGGTCATGGGGGGATGCTG
>NW_011211780.1:43073-43430 GCF_000146605.3 Meleagris gallopavo
TCTATGGTGCCCTATGTGTCTCTATGGGGTCTCTGTGGGTTTCTATGGTGCCCTATGTGTCTCTATGGGGTCTCTGTGGGTTTCTATGGTGCCCTATGTGTCTCTATGGGGTCTGCGTGGGTCTCTATGGTGCCCCATATGTCTCTATGGGGTCTCTGTGGGTTTCTATGGTGCCCTATATGTCTCTATGGGGTCTCTGTGGGTCTCAATGGTGCCCTATGTGTCTCTATGGGGTCTCTGTGGGTCTCTATGGTGCCCTATGTGTCTCTATGGGGTCTCTGTGGGTCTCAATGGTGCCCTATGTGTCTCTATGGGGTCTCTGTGGGTTTCTATGGTGCCCTATATGTCTCTATGGGG
>NW_011211781.1:0-4551 GCF_000146605.3 Meleagris gallopavo
GTGGAGAAGCTTTGCTTGTTTTGCTTCGTCTCTTTCCAACTGCCGTAACTTCCTCGGCGGCGGACAGGTGCAGTTCCGCGGAATGGCCACGAGGTGGCAGCAGACACCGCGGAAAGACCTTTTCTGCCAGCCTCTAAGCGGGACTCGGCGGCAGACAGCGGCAGCTGACTGGGAGGAGCCGCATCCAGGGCTGAGCTCGTTGAAGGGCTGGCAATCGCAGGGCTCGCATCTCTGCCCGGGTTTCCAGTGTCACTGGGGTTGGGTGAGCGCTGAGCTTTGGGAAGGACCGAGTTCTTGGCGTTCTGCTCCACGCTGAGCTGTTGGCTTGTTGTTTTGTGTTTGGCAGAAGGTTCTGGATCCCGAACCAGATGCTGTTGGCCTTGTGGCCCCCCTGAGTTGCTTCGTTGGCTGTGCCCTGATCCCTGGAGCGGGGTAAGTGACATTGGTGTCCCTACCGGAAGGCGGTCTCTGCTTTCGTTGTCCTGTGCCCAAACGCTTGCAGCGTGGAACTGCGGCCCTCGCGAGCGGTGCCAGGACTTCAGCCAGGCTCTTGGTGGAAGCAGCAGGGAACCGCAGCCGGAGGTGGATGCCAATATCCATAGCTTGGTCTCTGTGCCGAGGTACGTTGATCCCTGCCGTGTCCTGTTGAACACGCTCGCTGAGGTGCTCTGGGCTTGGTGTCGGATGTCCCTCGTGCTCACGTTGCTTTCACTGGGTGCTTTTCCTTTCCCCATCTTCAGGTCTCCCCAGTGCTGATGGGCTGTCAGTGCCATGTGACAACGTCGTCTTCTTTTCTGTTTGGATTCAAAAGCATTTTCTACCCTTTTGAACTGTTCTTATTCTCTTTCTTCCCTGTTGCCCATTGGCGCTACGTTGGAGTTTCCTGGATCCAAATGCACCCTTCTGACCACGTGTGATGCCCAAAGAAGAGGTAGGCTCCCAAACAGGCTTGTGCTGAGTGCTGTCCATGACTTGGGGTTTCTCGATTCACTAGTATTCTTTTTTCCGCAATGTTGTTCAGTGCTGTATGTGAAGCTTTCTTCTTTCTTTCTAGGATTGGCGCCTCCACCATCACATTCTGTAGGCGTTTTGGGCTGCCCGTGTTCCCGTGTTGAATGTGTCCTGTTCCTCGGTAAGGTGTGGACGTTATTAGACACGAAGATCTCTTCAGTCCTTCAAGATGTGCCCAGTCCTCACCAGATCTGTTGGCCTTGTGGCCCCCCCCTGAGTTGTTGTATTGGCTGTGCCCTGATCCTTGGAGCGGGGTAAGTGACACCGCTGTCCCTACTGGATGGTGGTCTCTGTGTTTGTTGTCTTGTGCCCAAATGATTCCTGCGTGGAAGTGTGGCCCTTGTGAGTAGTGTCAGTACTTCAGGCAGTGTGTTTGTGGACACAGCAGGAAACAGCAGCTGTAGGTGGATCCCAATGTCTAATGCTTAGTGTCTGGGGCTAGGTACATTGATCTCTGCCGTGTCCTGTTTAACACGCTTGCTGAGGTGCTCTGGGATTGGTGTCGGATGTCTCTCATGCTCCCGTTGTTTTCACCGGGTGTTCTTTATTTTCCCATCTTCTGGTCTCTCTAGTGCTGATGGGATTTCAGTGCCATTTGTCAGTGTTTTCTTTTCTTTTTGGAATCAACAGCATTTTGTTAGTATTTGTACTGTTTTTGTTGTTTGTTTTTGTTTTCCATGTTGACTGTAGGGCTTTCGTTGGATTTTCCTTCTTCCGAGTGCAACGTCTAGGCTAGTTGTGATGCTAAAAAAAGAGGTAGGTTTCAAAACGTTCTTCTGTTGAGTGTTATCTATTAATTGAGGATGGTTTAATGACTAGTCCTGTCCCCTAGTCCTGTTTTTCTGTACCATATGTGAAGGTTTTTCCTTTTTTTCTGTTTTTGCTGACTGATGGTGTTGGACTTTTGTGTTTGCTTTACTGTTGCGTTCCTTGTCTCCTTATCCTGGTGCAGGCTATATTATTACTTTATTATGAGTTCATGGTGATCATTAATAATTTTTCTTTGTATTGAATACGTTGATGTGTAGAGGTGTGCCTTGACCTAGTGATTTCTGTCTTCTATTTCGGCTCTTGTTGTATAGTTTTGGAGACGTCTCAGACCGACCGTTAGCAATATTCACTCCTCTTTTTGACTGGCATGCTATGTTGATCCCTGTGTTTGTGTTTGTTCTTGCTGAGGTCCCGTCAACTTGGTTTCGGTTTTCTCTTGTGCTCAGTTTGGTTTCACCAACTTTTCTTGCTTTGTTCCGTGTTTCCTGTTGCAGAAATTGCTCTCTTGCTTGAAGGGGAGGAGCTGCTGCTGCAGTCTATTATTTGTTCCTCTGCTGACTAAGAGGAATCCGTGAACAGTGACTGGATTTTTCAGCAGTTTGGTAGCGAGGCAGTTTTGCTGTCAACAGAATTACAGGTTAATTTCTCGATTATCAACTGCATGTGGAATTAGATTCTTGAGAGGAAAAAGACTTTGTGATTTCTTCTTCATTTTTCCCTTTAGATTTTTGCGTTGTTCTGTGCGTGTGTTGTGCAGTTTCGTGGAGCCTATGGAAGTTAACTTACATTCTGTAATAACAAGTCCTGTGTAGTTTCATAGTATTTTTGATGGCAATCATACAGATAGTAGTCATCACAAGGCGGAGAATCGGATTCAGGTTTTGTAATGACTGTTGCTATGTATTCTTCTGTTCTTGTTATTGGTTTGTGAAAAGATTGTGCTGTATGTAGTTACTGGGTGCTGTTGGTCCAAAGTTTTACATGGAGTTTGTCTTACGTCTTCCCTTTGATTTGTCTTGTGCACTACAGTGACCCGACTGTACTGCTATGTTTTGTGCAAATGCGATATGGAATGAAGATCTGGGTTTTGTTATCGTGTTTTTGTTGGTGTGTCTTAATACTTGGGTTTTATAGAATGTAATCAGGTTTAGAGCATTCGTATCCCTATAATGGGCCCAATACCCCGGTTGACCTTTAGCAGTGCGCAATGGCTACCGAGATCTGTTCCATCAGTTTCCAGGCAGCAAGGCGAGACTAATAGGTATGCAGCTACGATGTTCACCTTTATGTCCTTATTCAAAGTTTGGCGTCCCATTTGCCAGTCTCCAAACTACTGGAACATTTCTGGTTAGCGTGGACCGCCGAAGAACGAGGAAGAGCAGGTTGGCATTGATGTCTGCCCATTTCATTAGCAGTCCAGGGTGAGATCTGTCAGGCCCCACGGACTTGCTGGCATCCAATTTTTGGAGGAGGTCTGAAACAGTCTCATCGTATATCACGCAGGGTCTGTTCTGTTCTACATGCCAATGTACCAGAGTCGGCAGCTGTGTGGCCAGGCAGTAATAAGTTTCTAATAGTAAGATTGAGGCAAAGAAGGCTTTAAGAGCCTTAGTATTATTCTGATCCTCAGTGAGCAAGTTGCCCTTGGTGTTCAACGGGGGCATGGAGATGCTTTCACTGGGTGCTTTTCTTTTCCTAATCTTCAGGTCTCCCCAGTGCTGATGGAATGTCAGAGCCATGTCCCAATGTCGTCTTCTTTTCTGCTTGGTTCAACAGCAGGGCTGTGCCCTGATCCCAGGAGCAGGGTAAGTGACACCGCTGTCCCTACTGGACAGTGGTCTCTGCGTTTGTAGTCCTGTGCCCAAACGCTTGCAGCGTGGAAGTGTGGCCCTTGCGAGTGGTGTCAGTACTTCAGGCAATGTCTTTGTGTACACAGCAGGAAACCGCAGCCGGAGGTGGATGCCAATATCCAACGCTTAGTCTCTGTGCCGAGGTACGTTGATCCCTGCCGTGTCCTGTTGAACACGCTCGCTGAGGTGCTCTGGGCTTGGTGTCGGATGTCCCTCGTGCTCACGTTGCTTTCACCGGGTGTTCTTCCTTTCCCCATCTTCAGGTCTCCCCAGTGCTGATGGAATGTCAGTGCCATGTGACAACGTCGTCTTCTTTTCTGCTTGGATTCCACAGCGTTTTCTACCCTTTTGATCTGTTCTTCTTCTCTTTATTCCATGTTGCCCATTGGCGCTTTGTTGGAGTTTCCTGGATCCAAATGCACCCTTCTGACCACGTGTGACGCCCAAAGAAGAGGTAGGCTCCCAAACAGGCTTGTGCTGAGTGCTGTCCATGAGTTGGGGTTTCTCGATTCACCAGTATTCTTTTTTGCGCGATGTTGTTCAGTGCTGTATGTGAAGCTTTCTTCTTTCTTTCTAGGATTGGCGTCTGCACCACCAGATGCGGTAGCCATTTTGGGCTGCCCGAGTTCCCGAGTTGAACGTGTGCTGTTCCTTGGTAAGTTGTGGACGTTATTAGACACGAAGATCTCTTCAGTCCTTCAAGATGTGCCCAGTCCTCACCAGATCTGTTGGCCTTCTGGGCCCCCCCTGAGTTGCTGCGTTGGCTGTGCCCTGATACCCGGAGCGGGGTAAGTGACATTGGTGTCCCTACCGGAAGGCACTCCGTGCTTTCATTATCCTGTGCCCAAACGCTTGCAGCATGGAACTGCGGCCCTCGCGAGCGGTGCCAGGACTTCAGCCAGGCTCTTGGTGGAAGCAG
>NW_011211782.1:0-789 GCF_000146605.3 Meleagris gallopavo
CTGTCCAGATGTACAGAGATGCAATCATGACTGCCAGGGCTCAGGTGGAACTGAACTGCTTGAGGGCTGTGATAAATAAAGAGACGAGGTACTAGATGTTCCTCGGTCAGAAGACGCAGCTGAAGTAGAATGTCCTACCGCTGATAAATGAGAATGGTGAAAAGTCTTCAACCAACACCGTAAAGGCTGCGATACTCAGCAAGTTCTTCAGCCCAGTCTTCACTGGTAATCAGGCATCCCAGGTCTCTCACATCCTTGAACCTGTAGGCAGGGGTCGGGGAGCAAAATCCCTCCGACAGTAAGAGCAGAGCACATTGAAGGCCACCTGATGAGACTGAAAGTGCACCACCCTCTAGCACTGGTCAACGCAGCTTTTAGCTGTGACGTAGATAGTGTGATTGATTGTACCCTCAGCAACTTTTCCAATTGGACTAAGGTGAATGGGGCATGTGATGCGACAGAGGTAATTGATGGCATCCTTGGGGACCCAGACAGGCATGAAAATCAGCCCGTTTGAAATTCATGCAGGTCATGTGCAAGGTATTGCATTTGGGTGATTGCAATCCCAGGTGTGTCCACAGTCTGAGAGAACACACTGAGAGTAGGTCTGTGCAGAAGGACTGCTCATACTGGAAAATGACTTGTTAGCACGATGGGGTATTTTTGGATTCAGTATTTTTTGTCTTATCGGTTACTCTACACTCTTTTGATTGCGTGGGATATTTCTGGTCACTTGGTCACAGGAGAGAAGAATGAACTCCCAGGAGACTTCATTTTTCCACTTCTCCA
>NW_011211783.1:0-1653 GCF_000146605.3 Meleagris gallopavo
GGCACTGGGCAGAGCGCTGCAGTTGGGCCACACGGGATAAGCTCCTAAAGGGGTGGCAAGAGGGGAAGACGGCATCATTCAACTGGTTCGTCACGAATCGCCATACAGACCTGCTGTCAGCAGATATGTAAAGGTCGCTCACAACCACACTGAGCTATACGGTGCAGCACAGCATGTACAAAAGCCTCTAAGCCCTTTCCAACACATCACATGTAATTTCCTTTTCCTGTGTAGTGAAATGGCTCTTTAACACACGGGAGGTGCTGCCCGTATCTTTCTAAGTGAGGAGGAGAGACACAACGGTTAAAAGTACAGCCAGCCCTGAGAGCAACATCGTCCATGACTCCCAGCATAATACACAGAGCACAGGTTGTTCCAGCTCACGAGGAGTGGACTGTTTCGCATTGCCCGTGGGCAAAGAAGAATCAAATCAAAGCGCTTTCTCCAAAGACAAGACGTTGCCTCCGACAGAGGCCTTTCCCATTCACTGCACACGGTTCCCTCCCCCCTCCCCCCCCGAGAAGCTGCCATGCCTCACCTTGAGGGCTGTGCTGCGCGGCCTGGGGTCTGTGGCTTCCCATGCAGTTCTGCTGATGTGGCCCCACTGCAGCGTGCATCTGTCCTCCAGAAGGCAGGTGGAGAAAAAAGGCTGAGCCGGGCTGGGGAGAGCTGTGCTGGGCCATCGGAGCATTCCTCTGCAAATAACCTGGTCACCAGGGAGAGGAGCAGGCAGTGAGTAAAGGACCCAGTGGTGCCACTGGACACGCGTGTCTTTAGTAACAACGGCATACAGGGCCCACTAACAGAACCTTTCCAGCACCATCCGAGGCACGTTTTGCAGTTGTTGCTAGGAGGGTGCCAGCGTTACCCACTATGATAACAGATTCCATTCCCTCCTTCACCCAAGGAACATACCTTCAGCCACCAAGGCTGAACCTCTGGGCTCATTTTTCCTACTCTCACACAGGGAAATGCCACCCAATAGTGTCACAACCACCCCTCGCTGGGAAGCTTAAGGTCGCAGAGCTTGGAAACCCAGCAGTTGTAGGAAAGTCTTGCCAAAGCCAGAGGAAGCATCTTACAAGCCCAACTGCTGGCCTGCATTGAACACTCAGAGGCCGAAGGACTGCTGGCAAGAGTTGAACGTGGTGCCAGGCGCCGGAACGCTTGCAGCAAACAGCGCTGGCACAGCCTTCAGGTGCTGTCTCAGCACAGAATGCACGTCACCAGGCCAGGCACTTCTTAGTTACGCACCCAGCTTTACAAACAAGTTGTACCGCGAGGTCCAAACCCAACTCACATACCTGGGTCTCGCACAAAGCCTGACTGGTTGCTGGAAGGATGCAGGACGCTGTTCCACTGCACACCGGGCGCTTGGGGCGGCACCGGATTGCCTGCACCAGACGGGTCCTGCAGCACAGAGAGACAGATCAGCCACAAAGAAAGAGACTCGCCTTATTGTCAGGAACGTGTTGTCCAGCAGCGCCATGTTGCTGAGAGGTGCGGTTCCTGCGCATGGCAGGAGAGAAGCGGAGAGTGCAGTGCTGTTTTCCACCTTCCAGGTCATTTTCTCAGGGTGCCAAACACCAAGGCACAGAGTGCTTTTCTAACTAAACCCTTCTAAAGGACACCTTCCAACTCTGATATCTGCGC
>NW_011211784.1:0-1707 GCF_000146605.3 Meleagris gallopavo
GAGGGGAATCCCACCAAAAACGAGGGGAATGCCACCAAAAACGAGGGGAATCCCACCAAAATGAGGGGAATCCCACCAAAAACGAGGGGAATGCCACCAAAACGAGGGGAATGCCCACCAAAACGAGGGGAATGCCACCAAAACGAGGGGAATGCCACCAAAACGAGGGGAATGCCACCAAAAACGAGGGGAATCCCACTAAAAACGAGGGGAATCCCACCAAAAACGGGGGGAATCCCACCAAAAACGGGGGAAATGCCCCCCCCACAGCCCCACCTCTCATTTTGGGTTGAAAACCAGCCAAGGTCTCACTTTTTTCACCCATGGTGGTTTCGCCAGCATCCAGCTTCGCCCTCTTGGCCCCAGGTCCATCCTCCACCGCAGGGCTGCTGCCTTTGGCCACTTTCGTTTTCTCCCTGCAGACCCAAAAGCGCCAATTTCAGCCCAAATTTTCCCCTTTACCACACGAAATGTTCGTTGCTTTTTTTTTTTAGCCCCCAAAATGGTGTCGTTTGCCCCCCCCCAAAAAAAAACCCACTCGACGTAGTCGTGCTCCCCCAGGTCGGCGCAGGCGTAGCCGTGGTAACCGAAGACGTCGCCGGCGAAGAACTTGACGCCATTTTGGTGGCAGATGCGGTCGATGCGCAGCATGGCGTCCCGCGAGCAGCACGTCACGCACACCTGAAGCGCCTCGTTAGCGTTAATTAGCTCAGCCGGCCCGCCTTCTCGATGCCGAGGATTTAATCCCAGCCGTTTGTCCTGATCCCAAACCCCCTTCATCCCTTCTGCTGTCCTTCGTCCCGCCGCCTTCATCCCAATCCCAACCTTTCATCCCACTCCTTCATCCCGAGACCTTAATCCTAATCCCACCCCTTAATCCCAATCCCATCCCTCCATCCCCATCCCTTAATCCTAATCCCACTCCTTCATCCCAAGACCTTAATCCTAATCCCACCCTTTAATCCTAGTATCATCTCTCCATCCCCATCCCTTAATCCTAAACCCACTCCTTCATCCCGAGACCTTAAGACTAATCCCACCCCTTAATCCCAATCCCACCCCTCCATCCCCATCCCTTAATCCAAATCCCACTCCTTCATCCCGAGACCTTAAGACTAATCCCACCCCTTAATCCCAATCCCACTCATTCACCCCAATACCTTAATCCTAATCCCACTCCTTAATCACAATCCCACCCCTTCATCCCACGCCCTTAATCCCAATTCCACCCCTCCGCCCCATCCCTTAATCCTAATCCCACTCATTAATCCCAATTCCTTAATCCTAGCCCCACCCCTTAGTCCCGATCCCACTTCTTCACCCCAATCCCTTAATCCTAGTCCCACTCCCTCATCCCAATCCCTTAACCCTAATCCCACCCCTTAATCCCAATTCCACCCATCCATACCAACCCCTTAATCCTAATACCACCCCTTCATCTCAATCCCTTAATCCTAATCTTACTCCTCCATCCCAAACCCTTAATCCTAATTCCACCCCTTTATCCCAATCCCTTAATCCTAATTCCACCCCTTTATCCCAAACCCTTTATCCCAATCCCTTCACCCAACTCCACCCCTTCATCCCAATGTCTTAATCCCAATCCCTTCCCCTTACTCCCACCCCCTTACTTCCAATCCCACCCCCTTAATCTCACTGTTTAATCCCAGTCCTTTAATACCAATACCTTAATCCCACCCCTTAATC
>NW_011211785.1:0-1871 GCF_000146605.3 Meleagris gallopavo
AAACAGTCCCTTCAAAAAGATTTGACCTTTTTTCCTTGAAACTAATGCAGCAATGTCTGTTTCGGTGGAAATGGCTGCAATTCTAAGTGAGTTGTCGTGGTGCTCATCAGAGATTTTGGATCCAGTTTTACACATGGATTCTCCAAGGGGAAATCATGAGCCAACCTGCTAGCTTTCTCTAAAGTCATCACTGGCTGTGTAGTTGGGCGGAGAGCAGTGGATGTTGCACGGGCGGATGGAGGGGAATCGCCCTGGGTCACTGTGGCCAGAAGAGACTCCAGCAGGGGCAGTTCCCGTGGGGGGAGGAAGCAGGGGCAGATGGTCCTGCTGTGCAGATGTACAGACAGGCATAAAGATACCTCACGTGTCATGGCTCTTCTGCCTCCACATTGTTTGGGTCCTGGCAGTTTTGTCTTTAGACAGGGACTCAGTCAAGGCTGTACACCCAGAGCAGGATTTTCCAGGTGGCGACTGGTCACCAGTGCTGCCCCCCAGGGCTCAGTACTGGGGCCACTGCTATTGAACACCTTTATCAGCGATCTTGATGAGGGGACTGAGCGCACCCTCAGTACGGTCACAGACCACACCAAGTTGGGAGGGAGCGCTGATCTGCCAGAGGGGAGAAAGGCGCTGCAGAGGGACCTGGAGAGAGTGCATCGATGGGCCAAGGCAAACTGTGTGAGTTGCCATAGGGCCAAGTGTCGGGTCCTGCATTTTGGCCGCAACAGCCCCAGGCAACCCTACAGGCTTGGGGAGGAGTGGCTGGAGAGCTGCCTGACGGAAAGGGACCTTGGTGGACTGATGGACAGTCGGCTGAATATGAGCCAGCAGTGTGCCCAGGTGGCCAGGGAGGCCAATGGCACCCTGGCTTGGCTCAGGAATGGTGTGGTGAGCAGGACCAGGGAAGCCATCCTGCCCCTGTACTGGGCACTGGTGAGGCCTCACCTCGAGTGCTGGGTTCAGTTTTGGGCAGCTCAGTACAGAAGGGACATGGAGGTGCTGCAGCAGGTCCAAAGAAGGGCAGCAAGGCTGGGGGAGGGCTTGGAGAATATGGCCTACGAGGAGAGACTGAAGGAGCTGGGGCTGTTCAGCCTGGGGAAAGGGAGGCTGAGGGGAGACCTTATGGCTCTCCTCAGTTACCTGAAAGGTGATTGCAGTGAGAGCCGGGCTGCTCTCTTCTCACTGGTGACAGGACAAGGGGAAATGGCCTCAGGTTGTGCCAGGGGAGGTTTAGGTTGGATACCAGGAAGAACTGCCTTCCAGGAAGCGTTGTTAAGCGCTGGAATGGGCTCCCCAGGGAGGTGTGGGTGAGTCACCATCCCTGCATGTGTTTAAGAACCGTCTGGATGTGGTGCTCAGGGACATGATTTAGTGGAGGGCTGTTAGGGTAGTGCGGTTAGGTTGCGGTTGGATTTGATGATCTTGAAGGTCTTTTCCAACCTGAGCAATTCTATGATTCTATGATTCTATCGGCAAGGGAGAAATGGTGCACCGGCCAGTGAAATCCGTTCCGTTATGTACCCTAAACCCAACGCAGGTGATGCCTCCCCTGGCACTCACTGCTTGAGCGCCTCAGGCTCACAATCTTCCCAACACTGTTGCTGTGATACATCTCCACCTAAGGACCGCTACCAAACTGCTGTCTTTAGGTATGCTTTGTACTTTGAAATATCTGCAGCATTTTGAAGTTAGCACATCCGTTCTGCTTTGTGTTTGGATAGGAGAGCGATATTCCAAAGTGAGCACATGTGTCCTGTCCTGTGCTTGGCTCTCCCCATCCTTTGCCTGACTGTCCCCATGCCGTCCTATGCTGGGCTCTCCCATCCTGCGTATTTTCCTTATCCTGTGCTGTGTCAGTCCTACCCGAGTCA
>NW_011211786.1:0-803 GCF_000146605.3 Meleagris gallopavo
GCATCAGCTTCTGAACAGAAAGGAAACAAGAAATACTTGAAGAGCATCTCCTTGCAGGAAGATTTTAGCACAGACAACCACAACTTCTGGTCTTCAAGCGTAGTTTCTTCAGTTTGCCTTTCTGCTGCTACAGTGTTGTGCCATTTCTGCAGTCAGCACAGATCTGCAGTGCCCTTTCCCCTCTCCTCCATCACACACAGCCCTTCATGCAGCCCCATTTAGAGGCAGAAGCCAACCACAGCTCACAAGAGCTTCTTACCTGGGGAGCCTTTCCGTTTTCCCCCATGCCCAGCACCATCCCCAGGCCGCTCAGGCTCCGTCCCTACAACAACAGATTGTGTGTTGATTTCACAGACACCAGGAGCAGCGTTGTCCTGTCAGCCCATGTCCACCCCCCAAAAAACAAAAGACACTGTTCTACAACCACAACAGAAACTGATGTTTAAACTGCAGCGCACTCACAAAAAACATTACAGTCCTGTTCCCACCCACATGGTAGGTGAACCCCAATCTGCCTGACGGCTCTAAATTCTGCCAAGCATCAGCAAACAAAATGCTATCTCCGGCAAAAGCTGAGACACACTTTTTGCCTCTCGAAGGAATTCACTCAGCTCTAAGCCACCACCATTTATTCCCACAGACACATGTCAATCACCCTGCTGCCATCAGCTGCCCATGTTGCCCTCTCTCATGCTTCCACAATGGCTTCTGAGACAGCACTGCTGTCAGCAGCTCTTTCTTCTCATTCTCTCCTGTTTGCTCAATTATTTCTCCAGCTGCATAGTGACAGTTGCTTTGTCATT
>NW_011211787.1:0-1200 GCF_000146605.3 Meleagris gallopavo
TGGTGAAATCCATAGCCTACCACAGATCCTCAAGTTTAAATCTGCACAAATAACTGTGCCTGTTTCAGGCAACAACTTTCCGATGTTTCTCCCCAGGTGCTCACTCAGCTGGAAACGTTAGTCTCAAAACTCCTCTGTTTTTATTTTTAGCATCTTCTCTAGGTGGTTTGGGGAGTTTTTCATTGCTATTGTTTGGTTGTTGCTTTTTTTATTTCATTTTATTTGGGGATTTTCATCCTCTTGTAATGAATGACCCATCTGTTGACACCAGACCACAGAAATGTACTGCTCTGTCTTTGGCCACTGAAATCGCTTCTTGAAATGTCCACTTGTGCTCTCCTTATGCTTGCAGGCAGCTGTTGTGGTCTCAAGAACTAATTACGAATAGGAAGCAGGCAATTGATCTATCTCCCGAGAACAGTCTTAATTTCAGCAGTACAATCAGGACACGAGGGAGTTTTGCAAGGAGCCAGCTGAATGGCAAAGAGCTGGTTACAAAGCCACTGCAGGCAGGATTGAAGCAAAAGTAGACAAGAATAAGAGACTAACACTTCTGAGAATACAGGGGGAATGTATTTGCATAGACTGTACTTGCTGCACCTACTATGTTACGTTAGCTGGAGTCTTAAGTCAATATTCCAGCTGACACTTTTTGTCAGACGAGCACCACGTGTACGCTCCTGCTGTGAGTGTGGAGTGGTGCTGCACACCTGAGGAAGAGCAGGCATGAGGTGCCAGACAGGGAAGGAAGCACTTGCCTCAACTTTTGGAAGCCTTATGGACATACAGCCCTTGATCCTGAACCAAGACAAAAGTATCTGCTACTATCTCTATACTCACATAGATACACATACTGAAACGAATACTTGACAGGACTGGGAGCCAAAAAAATCCATTTTCGACTAGCAACTATTTCGATAATGTTAGAGGGATGTTTTAAATCTTTCTTGCTATAAGAGAGTGACTGAGCTACTGGCCCACCATTTTCTGTTGCCTGAGCATCTCCAAATATACCGCTAGACACACACAAGCATAAACAGAGATTATGTCAACCTCATATTTAAATAAACTCGAATATAAGAACTCAAGGAAAATAATTGACAATTCCACATTCCTCTAATCCTAAGTATTTCTAGACTCCTTTTCTAGCTTGCTTTTAGAACAGAAATTCTTAGTGATAGTTTAATGATGCGCCATTCT
>NW_011211788.1:0-1513 GCF_000146605.3 Meleagris gallopavo
TATGGGGATTGGCAGGGGCTGAGGGTTCCACGGGTCCTGCCTTTTCTGGGGGGGCTTATTGGATTTAGGAGGGTGTGGGGAGGGAGTCCCATTGGGCTTGGGAATCTTGGGGGTCCCATTGGCACGGAGGGATTTTTGGAGGGGTCGAGGGGGTCAAACGCCCCCCAGGTTCAAGTATTTCTGCAGGGAGTGTGGGATACCCACCAAACCCCTTCCTACTTGGCTCTGTCCTACAACCATAGAGTCATCTAAGGGAATCCTTAGAGTTGGAAGGGACCGTTCAAAGGGCCCCTCTGGCCCAGCTCCCTGCAGTGCACAGGGACACCACAGCTCCATCAGGGTGCCCAGGGCCTGATCCAGCCTCCCTTGGAAGTCTCCAGGACAGGGCATCAACCACAGCACAGGGGAACCTGCTCCAGTGCCTCACCACCCTCACTGGAGGTTTGGCTCCAAGGAGAGGGACCACATCTGCAGCACTGTGGAAGCATTACAGAACTCCTTGATGCTGAAGCTGTGTTGGAAAACGAGTCCTGATGAGTGTTTCTAAGAGGTCATGGCCAGAAAAACGGCTTAGAAGAAGAGGGGAACAAGATGAACTTTTGTGTGCTTGTTTTGAAAAATAAGGAGCAGAACAAAGCAATGGCAATTTGAACTTGGAGTCAGTTCTGCCAGTTTAAGCATCTGCTACTCCTCTTGTTGACAAAGCATTCAGATCTGCAGAAGGGTCTCCTTTCTCTAGCCTTGAATGTTGGATTCCTGGTGTAAAGCTCCCTAAGGGAGACAAAACCCCTGTTTAGAAGCCGAGCTCTTTTCCCAGGGGAGCTCGTAGAAGTCCCTTGGATAAACAGAACTTGGAGTGAGCAGGGAGGAAATGTGCTCTGATGGTGGCAGCACGAGAAGAGCCATCAGGCTTCCAGAGTTGTGCCCTTTCCCTCCTCTAATTTGTGCTGCTTTGATACCAGTCTGTCTGTTCTGAGTTTCGGCGGATGTAAATGAACTCAGGAGCAGTCCCGAGATCTTTGTTTACCTGTTTAAGGCTTGTGAGATGTTAGGCTGTAGTACAAAGACACAGCATTTCTCTGAGCTAGTGGAGCAAGACCTGGAGCTTCTTGTCCCTCTGCTCTGCCAGCTGTGGCTACGTAGAGGTAGTGCTGATAAATGAACATCTGGAAGAGTGTGAAAGCCTCAAGGAAAACATGCGTACAGTTCAGCCTCTCCTCTTCCCCACATCTGCTAAAACTGCCTGCTGGATTCAGTCCTGTACATTCATTATATGTTTATTATACGTGCACGTTTCTTTTCCTTTTTTTCGAGTCGCTTGGCAGATGCTGCTAGTGAGCTGTGTCTGCAGGGGCAGCACGAGTGCCACTCTGCTCTGCTCCCAGATTGGACAGAATGGAATTTAGCTTGGTCCAGATGGAAGAGTTGGCTGGGTCTGCCATCTTCTGAAGATCTTCAATCAGTGCACGGAGTTGAAGCAATTCAAACATCTCCTGATTGCTCCTGAAAAAGA
>NW_011211789.1:0-1071 GCF_000146605.3 Meleagris gallopavo
TTTTGTGAGAACAGACAAGTCCATCTTGAAAAGCCATCTTGGCAAAGGCAGAATAGCTTTGTTCTTGGGCTGCAGCACTCCAAGGCCGGGTGCTGCTCAAACTCTGGGCCTGCATTTCCTCCTGGGCACCCATACGTGCTCTGAGTCTCCTGCAGCTTTCTGCAGGGTTTGTGGCTTCCTGCTGAGGAGCTCCTCGTGTTCTTCTGCAACTGCCCCCCCAACATCACTACTGCCTCCTCTGGTACCGTACTGGGAGATGCTTCACAGTCCATTAGCCTGCATTTCCTTCTTCCCATCAGCAGCTGCTCCTGCACTGACCTTCATTCACACTGGGATGCCGTCCACTTCTAGCGCCAGCTGACCTGCGAGACAGAGAAAGGAAATGTGGGATCAGCACAAATGCAGAAGCCCAAGGCTGTGCCACCACCACATACTGCAGCCTTGGGAAGTCAGCTGCAACTGCAACTGATTGAATTAACTGTAACTGTCAGAATTAAAACAGGCACCACTGTAAATTAAGCTGACTCACATCACGGACAGAAGCTGGAGAGCTCTCGTGGCACAAAACTCAGGGCTGTAGAATTTAAGGTTCCTCTAAGCTTTAAAACAAGATGAAAGACAAGGTTAAATGCAAAACATCAGCTCTTCCTGCAGAGCACAATGCACAGCTGTAGGCACCACCTGAGAGGTAACAGATCAGAAAGGACAACCTTACTACGTGGACACAGGGACAAGCTGCTCTCCTCTTCTGGACCTTTGTTCGCAGTGAGGATTTCCCTCAAGAGCTGCTCAGGCTGCTGCTGTCTGCAGCTGTTGGTCCCTTCCACCTGCTGGACGCTGTGCCCCCAGGTCATTCTGCTTTGGGCAAAGCCTGCTGGGTTAACTCCAAACCCAGGTCACAGGCCACGCTAATCCAGCTGGTTTGTCTGGAAGGGCTCAGAAGCCGCGCAGGGGATCCTTTCTGCTGGTGGTTCTCTCCGGTTCTTCTCTCTTCACTCTCAGAGCAGCAGCCAAGAGCTGGAAGGCAGAAAAAGCTCCCAATCCCCATCGGATGTGGCTGTCTGCAAAGAC
>NW_011211790.1:0-1216 GCF_000146605.3 Meleagris gallopavo
TTCTTCAAATAGCTTCTTGGATGATACCATAGATTCTCTTGGATAAGTGCAGGCAGGCTATGAGGAATCAGAAGACTAACAAATCACAGGAAGAATGAACCGAATAATCTAGCGCAAGTTTCCTAGCTGTCCTCACCTCCACTACTTTAATTAATAGGGAACAATGGAATGAACAGTGCTGGAAGACAAACTGAGCAGCAAAGAATTGTGACTGACAATTTGATGTTAAAATATGTAGTCTACTGTAAAATATATTGATAAATGGAGTTTTTTTTTCAAGCATAAAAAAAAAAATCACAGATGGAAGCAAACTCAAGTTAATATTCTCATTAGGAGACTCAGAACCATGCAGTATTTAGTCTGTCTGCTATTCAGTAACAGCAGCGCCCAAGTAACTTTTCTGTTATTGTTTAGACTGAGCTATTTATTTTCTAACAACTAAAAGAGCTAAGTGAGACAGTTGAAAGGGTGAGCCTGTTTCACCCTTGATGCACCTACTGAAGAGGATACCAAGACCAGGAAAGGGCTCAAAACAGCATCTCAGCCCTGATGGAGTGGAGTTTGTAGAGATTATGGTGCTCTTCAGGAGGAAGAGGTGCACTCTTCTTTCAGCAGCAACAGAGGATGGCATTAGTAGGACCCTGAAATCACCTTACATTGCCAAATTTTTAATACAATACCGCCGTCTATTGCCCAAAGAAACAGGATTGAAGGAGGTTGCAAATGTCAAGGTGGTTGGTCCTATAAGATGGTCCCAGATTTGAAACTGGCTCCTTCCAGCCAGTTGCTGCAAAAGTTGCATTCTTTGAGCTTCCATCCTAAGTACATTACCGTGACAGGTTGTTGCCGAAACATAATAAAAGAAAATCAGGCTGAATTGTTGCTGATAAGGTGAGGCAAAAGAGGAGAAATGATGTAAGTGATATGTTCTGACTAAACTTTTCTAAATTAGCTGCATTAACATTTTGAATACCACACTGAACAGGAGGTTTCAGAAAATCACAGAATCACAGGAACGCCAGGATTGGAAAAGACCTCCAGGATCATTCAGTCCAACCATCCACCTATCACCAATAGTTCTCAATAAACCATGCTCCTCAACACAAAAATCCAAAATGTTCCTTGAACACCTCCAGGGTCCGGTGACTCCACTACCTCCCTTGGCAGCCCATTTCACTGCCTGACCACTCTTTCAGAAAAGTAGTATTTCCTAAGG
>NW_011211791.1:0-2001 GCF_000146605.3 Meleagris gallopavo
TGATGAAAAGGCATTCGTCACCTGCAAAATTGCTGCCGGGCCCCCGCCTTCATGTCAGACCTAAAAAAGGAAGCAGAGCGCAGACTTCATAGAGTGCAACTTGTGCCTCATTGCTCCGTGCATTGCTTGGTGTGCCAAACCCAGCAGGTGTTTCAGCAAACCGCACTGAAGTCACGTCAGAGAGCCAGGTGCTCAGCTGGGGACGCGGACGGTCAGCACACTTGTGGGGGAAAAGGGGACCTGGGGGCACTTGCTGACAGAAGCCATGGCAGTCAGGCACAAGCTGCAGCTAGTGATGGGCGGGCAGTTGTTGCAGCCAGCTGATTTCCAAGCATTGCCCTGCTCAAGAGGTGACATTGCATGGCAGAAGAAAGCTGGGAAAATGCTTCTTCCTCATGATTTTTCACTTGTTGACACTTTCTGTAGGGTTCCTGTCCCAAAGGAGAACTCGGAGATCAAGGCGGTTGAAGAACGAGTGAAGCCAGCTCCTTCCAGGAGCGAGGGAGGTTCCTGTGGAGAGAACCCTGAGACCTCGGGCTTCCTCTGACACTTCAGCCATCATGTCTCAGCAAGGAGATGGTTCCAATTCCTGCTCTGTGAGAAGAAAGGTATGGCTGGGTTTCTTTTGCTTGATGTTTCTTCCTTTTTCTCATTTTTAAGGGAAAAGGTGGAGCAGGAGGAGTCCTACTGGTCCTTTGTGACCTCAAAAACCAGTTGGATTTTGCGCTCACTGCTGACAGCCCGGGCTAATGACATGGACATGGCTTAGGCTGTATCTTCCCTTAGTGATAATTAATCTCTCAGCGCTCTGATAATCTATCTCAGGCACGACGTGGAAGCTCTGTGCAAACCTTGGCTGCCCGTCCCCACCGACGTTTCTTCCTTTCTCTCCTCAGAAGCTGCGCCGCGCGGTTCCCATGTTTGGGAGCAGCAGCCAGGAGGCTGCCAGAGATCCAACTGCGCCCTGCAGCGCACAGAGGGACGCAGAGGGAACAGAGCGTCCTTACTGCCACGCAAAAGTGAGTTTCTTCAGTCCTCTGTCATGAAGGATGGAGGAATGCACTTTCAGTATTACTTCTGAGGTGCAGTGCTGCAGGGGATGCCAAGGAAGCCACTGCAGAAGCGTTGGAGAGGCCGACAGCGGCAGTTGGTGACAGCAATGAGGCAGAAGTCTGCATATAAATGCTTAGAGTCGAGTGAATTCCTTTTAGAGCCAAAAAATGTGTCTCAACTTTTGCACCTGATAGCGTTTTGTTTGGTGATGCACCCCTGCTCTGCCGAATGTAGAGCTGTCAGGCAGGCTGTGGGTTCTTCTGCTGTCACCTGAGCAAGAATGAGAATTTTTTTGTTGTTTTGAGGGTGGATTTGGGCTGAAGGGACAATCCTTCTACAGGCTACTGGTTTCTGCTAAATCAGCAAATTGTATTTTGTTGTAGGGACGGAGCCTGCGCGTCCGTGGAATGGTGCTGGGCAAGGGGGGAAACGGAAAGCCTGCACTGGTAAGAAGCTCTTGTGAGCTGTGGTGTGGGTACCTGCCTCTAAATGGGGCTGCATGCAGGGCGGTGTGTGATGGAGGAGGGAGGAAAGGATGCTGCAGATCTGTGCTGACTGCAGAAACGGCACAGTGTTGGATCAGCAGAAAGGCAACTGGAAGAAACTATGCTTGAAGACCAGAAATTTGTGTCTGACTGTGCTCAAGTCTTCCTCCAAAGAGATGCTCTTCATGTCTTTCTTGTTTCCTTTCTGTCAGAAGCTGATGCCAGTGGCCTTCCTCTGAAGCGCAGCCTTGCAGAAAGGCAGGAGGGAGCTACAGACCACGACATGACACCCAAGAGAGGTACAGGCACACAACAGGCATCTGGGTTAGGTGCACTGTCTTCTAACGAGGCTTTCTGTCTGTTCTTCCGGGACTGTTCTCACTGCGTGTTGCTTGGGTCTTAATCCCGGGATTTACAGTTACCTTCCGTGTGCTGATTTGAAATACAAACCCACAGTTCACCC
>NW_011211792.1:0-1368 GCF_000146605.3 Meleagris gallopavo
TTCAGTATGGAGGAATAACTGCTGTGTTGGTTTATTGGTCCTTTTTGTTTCCTTGTGAGCATTTTACTCCAGACTGCGTAGTGGCTACATGCTGACTTAAAGGGAAGAAAGAAGTAGAAGGGGGGGGAAAAAAAAAAAGCAGAAGTTTGAGCAGCCTCAAGCCTGCTCTGATTTAAACAAAATAGAAGCCAAAAAATTCCATAGCTGGATAACAGCAGAGCTGGCCTTCGGAAAGGGCACGTGCTCATGTATCAGCACAGACATGGAATTACAGTTTTAGGAGTGTTAGATGGATGTATGAGGCCAATGGAGCCTTTCCAACCCCAGCCCTCTTCGTGGAAGTTTAATTTATGTCCTTGATGTAAGTCAGGGAAAGTATTAGATTGGCCTGGAGTCCAGCTGTCCCCTGGTTGACTCAGCATACAGCACTTGTGGTGGATGCTGTCCCGTGGTAACTCTTGTGCTGGCATAGGCCAGGAATCCTTCTCCTTTGCACAGGAGTGTGAAATCAGCCTGGAATGATAAATATAAAAAGACTTTGTGCATCCTGGACCCGTTTGAATGGCTTTGTTCATTCAAATGGCAGCTGAATTGTAATCTCCTGCAATGATTTAAATATGAAATAGTCTCAAAACAATATGGTTATCTATTAGCTCCTAATGGGCTCGTGAAGCAGTGTATTTTCAGTGGGTGTCTCATTATGGAAGTGATAATGACCTACTTACTGGGAGGGGTTGGGGAGGGGAAAAAGTCAACATTGACAAATAGCAGGTATGTGTAAAATGTTTCGTGTCAGATTGGTGTCCTTCTGTGATATACTTGTACATCAGCATATGCTTTATGTTCATTTTCTTCTGTGTTCGTGGTATATCATGTTACGTACATCTGTGGCTGTTAATCCGTGTCTGAGAGCCTTCCATGCCGTGTTACTGCTGCTCATCTCCTCTGGGGCTTCCATGGACTGGAACATGACTGTGTGGGGCTGGAACATGACTGTGTGGGGCTGGAACATGACTGTGTGTTTCCTTATGGCTTTGTAGACGGACGCTCAGAGCAGGTACAAGCTCTGTCTTCAGAATCATAGAACAGAATCATAGAATTGCTTGAGTTGGAAGGGACCCCCAAAGATCCGACTCCCTGCAATGCACAGGGACACCTGCAGCTCCATCAGTGCTCAGAGCCTCTCCAGCCTGACCTTGGCTGTCTGCAGAGATGGGGCACCCACCTCTGGGCAGCCTTTACCTTTCACAGTCCTATAGGTGCAGTCTGGGTGTTGTTGGAGGATCACAACCAAGCAACTGATGAAACTCCTGGCTCTGAGACAGCAGCTCCCACCTCCAGTGTTGTGGAGCGTGTGATCCAAGTTCG
>NW_011211793.1:0-2455 GCF_000146605.3 Meleagris gallopavo
TGCAGTACTCCAGGTGAGGCCTCACCAGCGCAGAGTAGAGGGGCAGGATCACCTCCCTTGACCTGCTGGCCATGCTTTTTTTGATGCAGCCCAGGATACGGTTGGCTGCAAGGGCACACTGCTGGCTCATGTCCAGCTTCCTATCAACCATCATATAGAATCATAGAATCAAAGAATCACAAGGTTAGAAAGGACCTACAAGATGATCTAGTCCAACCATTCTCCTATCACCATTACTACCCACTAAGCTACTAAACAATATCTCGTAGCACCTCATACAGATGCCTCTTGAACACCATCAGGGACAGTGACTCCACCACCTCCCTGGGCAGGCTATTCCAGTGTTTGACCACTCTTTGAGAGAAAAACTTTTTCCTTATATCTAATCTAAATTTCCCCTGGCACAACTTGTGGCCATTTTCTCGGGTCCTATTTGTTGCCTGGGAGAAGCGGCTGATCCCCTCCTCATCACAACCTCCCTTCACGAAGTCGCAGAGTGCAATGAGGTCTCCCCTGAGCCTCCTCTTTTCCATACTAAACAATCCCAGATCCCTCAGCCGCTCCTCATAAGACTTGTGCTCTAGACCCCTCACCAGTTTCACTGCCCTTCTCTGGACACATTCCTGGGCCTTGATGTCTGTCTTGTAGTGAAGGGCCCAAAACTGAACACAGTATTCAAGATGTGGCCTCACCAGTGCTGAGTACAGGGGGATGATTACCTCCCTGCTCCTGCTGGCTACACTATTTCTAATGCAGGCCAGGATGGCATTGGCCCTCTTGGCCAATCACCCCCAGGTCTTTTTCAGCAGGGCTGCTCTCAATCCTTTCATCCCCCAGCTTGTACTGGTAATGGGAGTTGCCTCAACCCAGGTGCAAGACCTCGCATTTGGATTTGTTGAACCTCATGAGGTTCACCTGGGTCCACTGCTCAAGCCTGTCTAGGTCCCTCTGGATGGCATCCCATCCCCTCTAGTGTGTCTACTATATCAGTTTTATGGAACATTAGGTTGACAAATCCCTCAATTGGAATTTGAACCTTAAATACAAGACTAATGCCAAAGTAAAATAGAGGGTATATAGCCCAGAAAGCAGAGCGGTAAAGACAAAAATATTTAAAGTTTATTATATAGAACTCCCCTTACCCACGTAGTAGTTTTAGTATTATGATCGATGAAGAAGGGCCTGCCGTTGGGTGCTATCCGCATCTCCCAGCCAGGAGGAAGGAAGCTTTGTGCAACTTTGTTCTTTGGTTTAGGAGAGTTGTAGGGTGAGGGCTCTAGAGACTGTGGGTTGGAAAGTGTGTCCTTCATTGCTCTGCGCACCGGAGAGTCCTTCATACCCTGAGGAAATAGAAGATATAAAGATTTGACAAATACCACTTAATAAAAGAAACTGAATAAAACATGTTCCTAAAATAAATGTACACTCCTTATCAGTTTGAAATCATAGATTTTCAAGCATTTGTCCAGGGGAAAAGGTGAGAAAGGACATCATCCCTGATTGCATAGGAGGCCACATAAGTTATTTCTCTTATATGTTGCAGTAAACAACCTTCAACTGTATTCTGAATTATTTTTAAAGATACTTAAATTGAAATTAATTTTAAAGATACTTAAATATCCTTTTGAAAGACAAGGAACATAGAACTGAATCAATATCTTAAATCCAAGAATGAAAAATCACTTGCATGGATTATTTTAGAAGTTATCACTGTCAAATGTTTTAACTGAAAAAATATTTCTGATTTTATATAAGTGCAGCACTTGTAAGGAGTCACAACAAGCCACGTTTCAGATATGCGCAGATTAAGTCATAGCTGACCAAATCAAAATATAATATGTAAGACAGACTATTCATACACATAATTCAATCATCATCAAAGTTAAATAGCTCTGTTGTACAATATAAAGATCCAGGTGGAAAACTGCTAAAGAAAACAACAACATATTATGTCAAAATTAACAATAGAGAATAGAGGCTGTGTAGCATAATTAAAGAGGAAATAAAAAGTTATAAAGATAACAAAGAGAGAAGTCAGATATAAGTGGTCTATTGCTAACAGTGTTTCTCACCTCAAGTGGAGCAGATAAGGTTACTGTGGGTGAACTGAGGCTGCGAGGCCGTCTGATTTGAGGTTCACTTAAATGGTTGTTGCTGTTTGCTGCTGACCCAACCATGCCATCTTCTGCAAGCTATTTCAGATGCAAAACCAAGTTAGCCAGTCATCAGGAACAAAGTTCATCCAGAGTCAGGACATTTAAAAAAAGATGTCAATATTTAGTATTAATATTATGATATACTAAGTATACTATTTTAAAAATCATAGAATCAGAATGGTTTGGGTTGGAAGGGACATTTAAGATCATCTAGTTCCAATACCCCTGCTATAGGCAGGGACACCTCCCAGTAGACCAGGTTGCTCAAAGCCCCATCCAGCCTGGCCTTGAATGCTTCC
>NW_011211794.1:0-1466 GCF_000146605.3 Meleagris gallopavo
CTCTGTCAGAACTATCCTTGAATCTTATCTGAGTTACACTGGAGAACAGTTTCACTTCTGTCAGGTTTGCAGACACTTTACCTATATTGGTTTACCTGCTTTCCCATTCCAACTTATCCATGAAACGAAATAAAACCACTCCAACTTTATTCCTTTTTTTTTTTCTTCCACATGTTGCCTCCATTATTTGTTTTCAGATCAGAACTTTATAACAGTATATATTTTTTGTTTACATTTTTGTAAGCAGAGCCAGGAATACTTATTAAAGAATAAAAACGAAACTGAAACTCAATCTTCTTACATAAACTGAGAAAATATAAAACCATGTGTTTTAATTTCTACTCCACAGAGGTAGGAAGAAGCTAAAATTGAGCTAAATTCACTAAAGTAACAGTGGATTAATTTGCCAGAACGTGAGCATGTGTGCGCATATATGTATATGCACGTTTTTCATGTCTTCCACTCACTTGTGATTACAAAAGTGGAATTCAAATCCATATGCTAGTTTCTAAAGGAAAGATATTTCACATACTAGTTGTATTTTTACCACTGGTGAATTTTAATTTCAATCTGGATTAAATGTATCACTGAAATTCAACGTGATATTAATAAAAGCTCTGGTCACCAAATCACAGTAACTACTGATATAATGGATTAAGGGGAAATTCAAATCAGGTCAACTTTTTTTTTTCTCATTGATGATAATATGAAAAGTAAATTAAGAATGTTTAGATCCAAGCTGGAGTTTGGAACTAAGGCGACAATTGGAAAAAAGAAGACATTTTTATAAAACTAAAAGAACAGTGATAAAAACATAAAAATCACCACATATGTATACAGCACAATGCCATCATAAATGATAAAATCCTAGAAGAATGTGAAATTCTAAAACGCTTTTTTTTTTTTTAATGCAACAGAGATGAAAGAACAATAAATTTCAGCCTGAGCCATATCTAAATGAAACATTTTTACTCTGTTTTGACTACATTTATACTGCTCTTGTGACCTACTTCGGGGAATAATTGTTGTCTCCTCCAGCCAATTACTCCAGAGCAGCGTGCATCTTTGCTGCTCAGGGGACGGCCAGTCCCTTATAAAATTGATTCGGACAGCACTCAGCACATTACTGGCAAAGAACATATTCCAGAAGCTACTATGCCTACTCAATGCAAACACCCGTAAGCACGCCACACTTACCATCTGTCTGCCCTCGTGTGCCACGTGTCTGCACCATCAAGCTTGATAAACAGCCATATGGAGCCAAATGCTGCTCAGTGGTCCTGGAGACAACAGGCTGCTCCTCCAGTTGACACTGCTGCATGCCCTGTGTGACTATTTGTCAGGTCTTTACTAAGCCAGCCTTGCCCTCCTACGATCGAGGTCAGTCTTAGTTACTGTTAGGATATTAATTAATAAGCTTCCTCTTTCAGAAATATTCCTGAAGAAGAAATACATGCAGCTGTTGG
>NW_011211795.1:0-1187 GCF_000146605.3 Meleagris gallopavo
GAAGACGACGTTGGCACATGGCACTGACATTCCATCAGCACTGGGGAGACCTGAAGATGGGGAAAGAAAGAACACCCAGTGAAGGCAACGTGAGCACAAGGGACATCCGACACCAAGCCCAGAGCACCTCAGCGAGCATGTTAAACAGGACACGTCAGGGATCAATGTACCTTGGCACAGAGACTAAGCGTTGCATATTGGCATCCACCTCCGGCTGCGGTTTCCTGCTGCGGTTTCCTGCTGCTTCCACCAAGAGCCTGCCTGAAGTCCTGGCACCACTTGCGAGGGCCACATGTGCACGCTGCAAGCGTTTGGGCACAGGACAACGAAAGCAGAGATTGCCTTCCGGTAGGGACAGCAGTGTCAATTACCCCGCTCCAAGGATCAGGACACAGCCAATGCAGCAACTCAGGGGGGGCCACAACACCAACAGCATCAGGCGCTGGACTCGGCACATCTGGAAGGAGGGAAGAGATCCTCATGTCTGCTCATGCCCACACCTTTCCGAGGAACAGCACACGTTCAACGCGGGAACTCAGGCAGCCCAAAACGCCTACAGAATGTGATGGTGGAGGCGCCAATCCTAGAAAGAAAGAAGAAAGCTTCACATGCAGGACTGAACAACGTTGCGCGGTAAGGTTTACTAGAGAATCGAGAAATTCCAAGTCATGGACAGCACTCTGCAAAAGCCTGTTTGGGAGCCTACCTCTTCTTTTGACACCACCTGTGGTCAGAAGAGTGCATTTGGATCCAGGAAACTCCAACGAAGCGCCAACGGGCAACATGGAAAAAAGAGAAGAAAAACAGATCAAAGGGGCAGAAAATGCTGTAGATCCAAGCAGAAATGAAGACGATATTGGCACATGGCACTGACATTCCATCAGCACTGGGGAGACCTGAAGATGGGGAAAAGAAAAGCACCCGGTGAAAGCAACGTGAGCACGAGGGACATCCAACACCAAGCCCAGAGCACCTCAGCGAGCGTGTTAAACAGGACACGTCAGGGATCAACGTACCTCGGCACAGAGACTAAGCGTTGGATATTGGCATCCACCTGCGGCTGCGGTTTCCTGCTGCTTCCACCAAGAGCCTGGCTAAAGTCCTGGCACCGCTCGCGAGGGCCGCAGTTCCACGGTAAGGACACCAATGTCACTTACCCCGCTCCAGGGATCAGGGCACAGCCAACG
>NW_011211796.1:0-1078 GCF_000146605.3 Meleagris gallopavo
AAAAACAGATCAAAGGGGCAGAAAATGCTGTAGATCCAAGCAGAAATGAAGACGATATTGGCACATGGCACTGACATTCCATCAGCACTGGGGAGACCTGAAGATGGGGAAAAGAAAAGCACCCGGTGAAAGCAACGTGAGCACGAGGGACATCCAACACCAAGCCCAGAGCACCTCAGCGAGCGTGTTAAACAGGACACGTCAGGGATCAACGTACCTCGGCACAGAGACTAAGCGTTGGATATTGGCATCCACCTACGGCTGCGGTTTCCTGCTGCTTCCACCAAGAGCCTGGCTAAAGTCCTGGCACCGCTCGCGAGGGCCGCAGTTCCACGGTAAGGACACCAATGTCACTTACCCCGCTCCAGGGATCAGGGCACAGCCAACGCTGCAACTCAGGGGGGGCCACAGCGCCAACAGCATCTGGTGGAGGACTGGGCACATCTTGAAGGACTGAAGACATCTTCGTGTCTAATAACGTCCACACCTTACCGAGGAACACGACACGTTTAACGTGGGAACTCGGGCAGCCCAAAATGCCTACAGAATGTGATGGTGGAGGCGCCACTCCTAGAAAGAAAGAAGAAAGCTTCACATGCAGGACTGAACAATGTCGGTTAGAAACACAAACTGGTGATACTAGAAATTCCAAGCCATGGACAGCACTCTGCAAAAGCCTGTTTGGGAGCCTACCTCTTCTTTTGGCATCACATGTGGTCAGAAGAGTGCATTTGGATCCGGGAAACTCCAACGAAGCGCCAACGGGCAACATGGAAAAAATAAAAGAAAAACAGATCAAAGGGGTAGAAAATGCTGTTGAACCAAGCAGAAAAGAAGACGACATTGGCACATGGCTCTGACAGCCCATCAGCACTGGGTAGACCTGAAGATGGGGAAAGAAAGAACACCCGGTGAAAGCAACGTGAGCACGTGGGACATCCGACACCAAGCCCAGAGCGCCTCAGCAAGCGTGTTAAACAGGACACGTCAGGGATCAACGTACCTCGGCACAGAGACTAAGCGTTGGATATTGGCATCCACCTGCGGCTACGGTTTCCTGCTGCTTCCACCAAGAGCC
>NW_011211797.1:0-617 GCF_000146605.3 Meleagris gallopavo
TGTCGTACCATTAGAACCAGCAGAGGCTGATGCAGGGCAGTGATACTCCTGCCATCCTCCTTTTGGGCAAGGATCGTGTGTCTCCCTTCCAAATCCGTCTTGTGGTGCTCTTCCTAAAATTACCAAGATGCTTTTTTTCTGAGAACAGGAAGCCTATGCCAGACCTCTGGGCTGGAAAGCTGTCAGTAGTGTAATAAAGCACCTGTATGCCAGTAGGAATGGGAAGCTTGCTTGCTGATGAGTAAAGCTCTTCATACATATGCAGAAGTTTTGTATGCTTGCTGAGCTTGTAAGTCTGAAGGGCTTAACAGGCTTAGACTTCTCTGGATTTGGAGCATCACTGAGAACTGCCACTTGTAGGTGCCAGAAATTGTCTCCATATTAAGCTCCTTCATCACCTGTTTTCCACAATTTTTTGTTCTTTGCTGCAGGCATCGCAGGAGAGACTGAATTGGAAAGTGAAAGTGCAGCTACTTTGGAACCTCAGCCAACTCCTGGGGAGAAAAGTACAGGACAACCTCTGCAGGTTCCTTCTGCATCTCCCCGGGGCACTGGCAGCAGTGCAGAAGATGAAGGTCCAGAAGACACTGGGACACAAGTGAATATTCAAAACATAA
>NW_011211798.1:0-551 GCF_000146605.3 Meleagris gallopavo
CGTCTGCTTTCCGTTTACTCTCAGCAAGACCTCATGTAAATATGGAAACAGATTCACCAAATAGATTAAAAAACACTATAAAACCTTGCAAAAAATACTGTTCCTTAGCTCTTCTCTCTCCCTACCTTGTCTGGATCTGGGGAAGGTACAGCCACAGAGAGCTGTACAACACACTGTTTTCATTCCTGGTCTCTTTACACTGCCACACTGCTCTCACGTCCTTTCATTTGTGCAGACCTGAAGGTCCTGTGTGTCTCACAACAGTGCTGTTGTCTCTACAGCAACACTCTGGGGCTGCAGTCAGTAGTCAGCAATATGAACCGCTGTGTCACAGTGGTCTCCTTGCTGGCACCACCATAACAAGAGGGGCTCATCAGAGCAGGACCAGAGAACTGGAGGCCTCTTCCAAAGCTGCTGTAAGGAATAGACCTCAGGAGCTGCTCCCTGAGAAGACCTCGAGCTCTTCTGGTGCTCTTCACTGAGCCATGGGGGCAGTTTCAGAGTCCCAAGTGATCTGTTCTGGACTCAGGGCAGTATTGTGGTTTAACATG
>NW_011211799.1:0-755 GCF_000146605.3 Meleagris gallopavo
CGGTGCTTACATCACAGGAACGCAGAACAGTGGAACGGGTTGGGTCGGAAGGGACAGTAAAGAACTTATCACCTCAACCCCAATGCCCTGGGCAGGGATGCCACCCACTGGGTCGTGCTGCCCAGCCTGGCCTTGAACACCTCCAGGGATGGAGCATCCGCAGCTTCACTTGGCAAACTTTCACAGTAACACCGAGAGGGCATTATTTCCAGTTCGGTGCACCCGTGACACCTCGGGCCATTGAGAAGAGATGCAATATGGACATGGGGTCTGGATCAAGGATGCTATTGCACAAGTTACCCACGCACGCGCAACGCGCTGCAATTAAGCACGCCAAGCGGGTAAAGCCTCTCCAGTGTGGAGGACGGTGGCTGAAATGTAAACACAGGGAGGCTGAGCTTCCCACAAACCCGCCAAGTCAAGTGTCACGTGCTTTCCTTTTTGTTGGTAGATCTGCAGTTTCATCAGTTTTCCTCCAGTTCTCCAGGACCTTGACTAAGGACATCCCCTTTCCTACACCAGATATATTTCCCATTTTTAGCGTGCTTCCAAGCCTGAACTGAGGAGTGGAAACTGAAGACTCGCTGGTTAGCACCTCCCATCCCCAAAGTCCCACTGAACTCACCCACTGCTGGCAGCCGGACGCTTTGAGGCAGGGGGTCTGACGGCCATCACCTATAGGGTCCCACCTGGGTCTCCAGAAACCGTTGCAGCAGTCGCACTAGAAAAAAGTTGCATTAGAAAATACCCAGGCT
>NW_011211800.1:0-5376 GCF_000146605.3 Meleagris gallopavo
AAGTTGTCATGCTGTGTCCATAGGTGCGCTCCTGCTTGCGGGACGCCCGCCATTGCAATCGCGAATAAAATCTGCTTTTATCAGAGATACCGTCCTGGCAAAATTATTCGGATATTTCCAACACTTATGCATGCCACTTAAAAAGTTAAACAGGTTCAGACATTATACTCCATCATATTTTTTTAAATAAATTTAAAATTCAGTTTGATTAAAGTCCAGTGCACAATATTTTGGGATATAACCATAACATCTCTCACGGTTTTGAAAGATGTCGCTAGATATGAGCTATGGAACCAATTAGAGCACCAGTTCAGTCTGAAGAAAAATGAGTCTCCATAAATAGAGTACTTGATCATATAAAAGAAAAGGCAGTCATACCCATAATGCCAAACTACAACATCAACACAGAATTGAAACAGGATTTTCAAGGAAATATGACAGTGCCAAATGAAATACCTGCAAACATGCTGTGTCGAAGATTTTAGAGCCATCTCTATATTTCAGCTATCCAACACAGACATCCCAATAAGTAGTTCACAGATGAGGCACTGCACAAAATATAACTGAACTGTCTAGTACCAGTAAAAAAATGAATTAAATCTATCTCATTGTCTTTTTATTTCTTTCTTCTCCCTTAGGGACTCAAAACCATTCAAATAATTTAGCCATGCCATCTCTCCCCTTTCTTATATGCTATCCCTTTCAATCAAAAAGAACAACAGAGAAGAGAGGCAGCAAGACTGAATGCACATATATTCTAGTTGTTTCTGAAATCCAACAACATGACGGCACTACACTGAACATAAGAAAAAAAGATAAAAAATAGTGATTTGAGGCCATTCAGAATGACTTTTGTTCAACTGTCTGCTTCAGTTCACTTACCAGTTACATCACTTCTTTTAGAGTTACAAAATGTTCTGCTGCACCTTTTTCTTCATCACTAGTAGCACTTCAGCATACTACAAAGACAGAACAGATTTTTTTCTTTTTTAGCATTTTTAATCCTTTCCAGCTTATTTTGAGGGACAACTTCCTTCCAGCTCACAGAGAATGTTAATGACATCAAGAGTTTGCTCATGAGGGTTCCTGTAATGAAATCTTTGCACAGTGCTTTTAAAATTTTTCAGGAGGCAAGCTAAACAAGATTCACCTCTCCTCCCAGTACAACTGATCTCCCTCCTTCCCTTTACCATGCACCTTTTTATTGTGATTTTCAGAAACATTACAAAGCACAATCTCTTGCTTGTCTTGTGTTCATCAGTGAGAATGAAAAAGGCTTGTACTAAGTGGGAAACACGTCAAAATGCCCTTTCTGACTTGTTAGTGAAATCCTTCTGGTGTACAAAAAGCATTTATTCACCATCTTAATAGTCACATTGCAAGTAGATTTTATCTGGCTAGAGACTCATTTATTTCAATGAGAAACTAATCTCTCTTGTGGGATTCACAGAAAGGATTTGAATGTAAAAATAAATAAAATGAACTGTTTACCTGCATACAGAAAATAATACCTTTGGAAATGCCATCTATGGATACAACTACTAAATCATGAAGCATTAGTCTAGCACATTTAAGAGTCCACGATATAAAAATATAATGAGTTTATGTTCTAAATTAGCACACAACAAAATGAAAACAAAGTTAAAGTTAGATTCCAGATACACCCAGAAAAAAAAAAAAAAATAGAAAAACATAGAAAGTGTTCTTAGAGAAAGGTTTTGAAAATGTACAGAAAAAGCTCCTGCTTGAAGCTTAACAAAATTCATTTGACAGGACTGACCTGACATAAGGTTGGCAGTGGATGCAACTGTAGCCTTAATTGAATGAGCTTGGACATCTGTCTCAGCTGTCAATCCTTCTAACACTAAGATTGATAGATGCAAGCTAATCGCCAATTAGAGGCAGCTCTTTCAGATACAGACTGTGATTTGGGAAGCTGCACAAACTCACACAGAGGTGGCTGGAGTGAGTGCGCAGAAGGGAGAGGAAGGTTTATCTTTGTTAGTTTCCAGACAGAGACCAAAGATCTTCTCAGACTCAATTCTTTCAGCAAAGTGTCACAGAATCGGAGAAGCAGAGGCATTGAAAGGCACCTCTGGAAATCATAGAGTTCAACCCCACTGCTACAGCAGTTCCCTACAGTACCTTGCAAAGAGAAGTGTCCAGATGTATTTTGAATATCTCCAAAGAACACTCCACTACCTCTCTGGGCAACCTGTTCCAGCGCTTCATCACTCTGGCAGTAAAGAAGTTATTCCCAATTTTCAGATGGAACTTTCCATGTTCCAGTTTGTGCCCATTGCCTCTTGTCCTGTTGTTGGGCATCAGTGAGAAGAGTCTGGTCTCATTCACTTGACATTCACCCTTTAGCTATTGATAAGCATTTTTAAGATTTCCCTCCAGACTTCTCCAGTCTGTACAGTCCCAGGTCTCTCTGCCTTTCCTCATAAGGGAGAAGCTCCAGGCTCCTCATCATCCAGAGGATGATGGACTCTCTCTAGAAGCTTCCTGTCTTTCTTGAAAACAGGAGCCCAGAACTGGACAAAGGATTTCAGATACAGCCTCACCAAGGCAGAATAGAGGTGGAAAATCACCTCCCTCACCCTGCTGGCCACACTTTTTAATGCATCTCAATACTACTGGCCTTCTAGGCCACAAGGGCATACTGCTGGGTCATGGGCAACCTGTCCACCAGAACGCCCAGGTCCTTCTCCACAGAGCTCCTCTCCACCAGGTCAACTCCAAATCTGTACTGATACATGCGGTTATTCCTCCCCAGGACTCTACATATGCTCTTGATGAACCTCAAAAGGTTCCTTTCTAGCCTGTCCAAGCCTCAGTGAATCACAGCACAGCCTTGTGGTGTGTCAGCCACTCCTCCCAGCTCTCTATCTTCAGTAAATTAGGGTGTGTTCTATACTTTCACCCAGATCACTGATGTTGAACAAGAGCAGACCCAGGATCAACCAATGGGGAACACTGATAGCTACACGTATCCAGCTAGACTCTGCACCACTGATCACAGCCCACCAAGCTCTGACAATCAGCCAGTTCTCAAACCACCTCACCATCCACTCATAACCCACACATCCTAAGCTTACCTATGAGGATTCAAAAGCCTTGCTAAAGTCAATGTACACAATAACCATTGCTCTCCCCCCATCTACCCAGCCAGTCATGACATCACAGAAGGCTTCCAAGTTGATCCATGTTGTGAATCCATGTTGACTACTCCTGATAACCTTCTTCTCTTCCACTTGTTTGAAAATGGCATCCAGAGTAATTGGCTCCAACACCTTACCAGAGACAGATATGAGGCTGACCAGCCTGTAGTTTCCTGGCTTCTCTTCCTTGCCCTTTTTGAAGACAGGAGTGACAGTGTATTTCTTCCAGTCCTCAGGCATATCTCCCATTCTCTATGACCTTTCAAAGATGATAGAGAGTGATTCAACAAACACTTCTACCAGCTCCCTCAGCACTTGTGGATGCATTCCATCGGGGCTCATAGATTTGTGTACATTGGGTTTGCCTAGATGGTCTTTGACCAGATCCTCCTTGACCACGGGGAAGTCTTATTTTCTCCAGACTCTCTCTCTTATCTCTAGGATCTGGGATTCTTGAATGCCATTCTGTGTCAAAAGCACAATAACAAAGGCAAAAGAAAAACACTAGCTCCACAGCTGCATGACTAAGGGCTACCTCATCTTAAGATAGTTTCAGGCTAGCAACCAGTGCTGTTTTACTTACACAGCAATTAGCATCCTGTTGCTTTTGGAATACAAAATATTTCAGCATCACATAATGTGACTGCATTCCTCGTCTGCATTTCTTTCTCCCTCCAAATACAAATCTATTTTCCAGTACTTGTGTCTTTTTCGCATCCTGCTCAGCAGACTACTATTTATAATAAAAATCATTAGGATCACTTTTGTTTCTAATACATTTAAGCTCTTTCTGCACCCTCTTTGCTTTCTGCTGGTTAAATATTATGTTCTCATTTCCTCTATAAATATTCTAATATTTCCAGGTTTTGTTACAATGTCCTTATGAACAACTTCCTTTTTCTTCCCAGTTTAGCAAATGATTTTTCATTTTCACTGGCCAGGACACATCCAAGCATCTTGTCTCTTTTCTGCTCTTCCCCATTTACAGACTGTGAAATTACATCTCTGTGAACATAGAACATGGCTTTTAAAATTTGGAGATATTAATATTTACTTTCTGATTAAACAATATATCACTAATTTTTTGGTCTCACACACAATACCATCATGGTAGACTCCTTTAGAGATGTGTGCTTATTTTTGAGATGCAACAGCAGTAGAATTAGTGCATTCTCTCTTCCTTCTAGTATTAAAAATTTGCTCTTCTCAAGGCATCTGCTAATTTCTTTAGATCATGTTTTAATAACTGTATTTCCAAATCTCAACTAAGTGTTTTCATTTGTCTTTTTATACTTATAGAGCAGCATTAATAACAAATGTGGTAGCCAGCAGTAGTACATATTTGTTTCTAGTCCTGTGATTGGCTTTGGTTTCCCTATCTATCCTATACCTCCTGATGATGGGAAACTACTGGTGAAGGCAATAGATGAGGTTATAACAACAACTGCCAGGTTTCAGGAACAATAACAGGTAGCATAGAAACTTCAGTGAGCAATAGACAGAATGACTTCCTAATAACTCAGTTACATTTTACCCTAATTTTCAGAGCTTTCTAGTGATCTACTGAAAATAGTCCACCTCACTATCTTTCAGCTTTCTCAGGCATGCATTTTTCTCAGCATTGTTCTGTTGATCCAGAAACTATGATATGTATGACCTATGCTGTCAAAGCACAGACTCTCATAATATGCTTACATTCAAAGTTCAGGAATAATCAGGGTTAAAATCTGAAATGTGGAGCATGATTTGCTTTTTATATAAATATCTGTTAACACTGCTGCAGCAGTGATAGGCACTACATATTTAAAATACAAAATATATAGTTTATTTTTACTTAATTCTTTCTCCTATTATGGGCTGAGAGAATTGGTAGAATTGGTAGAGAGGGTACATTTAGACTAGATATTAGGAAGAAAGTCTTTACTATGAGGGTGGTGAGACACAGCAGCAGGTTGCCCAGAGAGGTTGTAAATGCCCCCTCCCTGGAAGAATTCAAGACCAGTCTAGATGAGGCTCTGAGCAATCTGGTCTAGAGGGAGGTGTCCCTGCCTACAGCAGGGGGTTGGAACTAGATGATCATAAAGGTCCCTTCCAATCCAAACCATTCTGCAATTCTATTTCTGAAGAAAAATGATATTTTTTTTTTTCTAGTTAGGTTTACTTTGTCCTAGGACATGCAGAGATGAGAGACTTATAATGATATTACTTAAAT
>NW_011211801.1:0-4979 GCF_000146605.3 Meleagris gallopavo
TAATAGGTACAAATACATCCATGGTTTTTTGTTTTTTTTTGCTATAATTCCTACAAAGTCTGTAAGTTTTTTACTAAACTGATGCAGAGATGAAGATATTAATCTTATTTCCCCAGTGTAAGAGGTACAAAGTGTCTTCTCTTACATCTTCTTGGATATCTATTTTACGTTACATATCTAACTGAGTTTAAAGTGGAAGTTCCTTTCCTTTTCTAATAACACAAATAGTTTCAAATACAAAATTGCTAAGGAATGATGAATGCTTCATGGTAAATACATTAAAAATAAGCATTTTGCCTCTCTGGATTTTACTTAAAGATTTAATGCCATTTTCCAAATAGCACTGGCTTAAATATGGAAGCATTTGTATATTTTTCACCAGAATTGTTCAAGTTATTCAATTTTTGAATGACAGATACACAGTACTTGCCATGAGAAATCAATCTTTCACAGCAAATAAGTGTGGCAGAATAATCCATACAATGGATAGTAGGCTTATTTTTACCTATTATTCTTCATGAAAATATTTTAAATGTTATTTCTAGATATGTGACTGCCATTTTGAAAATGTGATACATTTTTTATTCTTTTAATGGAGCTGGATTTTTTTTCCTCATAACTAACCTACTTCCTCATAACTAATCCTATGTGATTCCATAGTTACACTTAACAAAAATATATATTTATTCTGCCAAAATGAACCTTTCTGTTTCATGCAAGAAAGATGAAAATGGCCTTGTCCAACATGTTTTACTTCATAAAGGAAGCTTCAATAGTTTCATTTGTATCCTGCACCTCTTTTGCAAAATCTGGTAGATAAAAGGGAAAAGCCATTCTTGCTTAAACACTGAAATATCAAGTGATATTTCAGACACTTCAAAATCTTTTATTCCTCTTTTGCTTTCCTGGGAAATGAAGTATCCCAAAAGGCTGGAAATATTCAGAACAGGAAAGGAAGATTAATTTAGGGGAGATGTTCCTGGCTTCATGCTAATTTTAAAGCAATAACACCATGCAATGTGCCGGCAGGTTGAAACCTGTGTTCATTGTGCAAGCAACTGGAGAAAAGAAATATATTGCTTTTGTAGCATGCTGTCTCTTTTTTCTACCAAAGACCAGACCAACACACAGCTTTCAAACACTGTAGGAAGCTGAGTCACAGTGGTGAGCTGTACTAAGCTGGCTGGTTTTGCCTTGATTAAGAAGCTCTTACATAGTAAAACCCAATGGCCAAGAGAGGTTAGAAAGCTGGAAATGATGGGAAAATATCTGAAGATGATAGAATTTGCAGGACCTTCAGCTGAGAACAAAGATAGTTTTATCTTATGTGAAAAATGGAAGGGAAAACAGCAACTGAAGACTGGATTTGAAAGGAATTGCTTGTTTGAGAATTTGCCAAAATAATGTGGCAGGTAGCGGTCATCAAAATGTCCGTGATTCTGACCAAGATGTTGATCTATTTCCTTCATGAAAAATGGATCGGTATTTCAACAATAATGGTGTTGGTAAAAGTGTGCTAGTGATAATCACTTCCATGATAATCTGTCACAAAACGTGGACTGTTTTCTACTATAGGTGCTTAACTATTGTAACAAGTTTTTGGAGCAAGAAAAGATCACAGAAAGATCATTCATTTCAGTTTCAAGTCTGTAATTTTTGTAAACAAATTACACTTAAATGCTGAACATTCAATGTAAAATAGCCCACATAAAGCTGGGAGGAGTTATCTTACAAAATACTTTTGTTCTCTAGATGCATTTTTAATGGGACTGAAATGTACTTATACAGGAATTACTGGGGTGTGCCACTGAACAAGATTCCCCTCCAAAATCCAGGAGATACTATGTTACCATCGTTTTCTTAATCTATGTATTAGAATAGAGTTTTTAGTTTGCAACATTGATTTCCAATTTCTGTCCTTCACCAATATGTTTATATGTTGTATATGTTTCAAATAATAATAATAATAATAATAATAATAATAATAAATTACAAAGACAATTATAAAAGCAGGAAATGTAAAATTTTATAATTTGAATTGATGCTTACCTATCATCTTTTATTACTTGCGATCTAGACAACTGTTGAAGACAATTTTCTGATGCAGGTGGTGGAGGAACCAACGATGGGAGGGGTGTTGCTGGACCTTATTCTCACTAATAAGGAAGGACTTGTCAAGGAAGTAAAGGTCAGGGGCAGCTTGGGTTGTAGTGACCACGAGATGGTGGACTTCTAGATCTTGAGTGGAAGAAGAAAAGCAAAAAGTAGGATACTTGGAGCTATCCCGTGGGCTAGGGTGTTAGAAGGTAAGGGGGCCTCTGAAAGCTGGTCAGCATTTAAACAACTCTGCTTCCAAGTTCAGGATAAGTGCATCCCTGTGAGCAAGAAATCAGAAAAGGGTGGCAGAAGACCTGTGTGGATGAGCAAGGAGCTCGTGCACAAAGTCAAAGGGAAGAAGAAGGTCCATGAAACGTGGAAAAACGGTCTGACCTCTTGGGAAGAATATAGAAATGTTGTCAGAACCTGCAGGGATGTGACAAGGAAGGCTAAAGCCCATCTAGAATTGAATCTGGCAAAGGTGATAAAGGATAATAAAAAAGGCTTTTTTAAGTATATTAACAGTAAAAGGAAGATTAGGGAGAATGTGGCTCCCCTACTAAGAGAGGGGGGGTGTTCTGGTAACAGGGGATGCTGAGAAGGTGGAGATACTGAATGCCTTCTTTGCTTCTGTCTTTAGTGAAAAAGCTCACCCTTAGGAATCCTGGACCCTGGAGGTTAGTGAGAGGGTATGGGGAATGGAAGACTTCCCATTAGCCAGGGAAGAGGCAGTCCGAGAGTGCCTAGACAACACCAATGTTCATAAATCCATGAGACCCGATGAGTTGCATCCATGGGTGCTGAGGGAGCTGGAATAGGTGATTGCTGAACCACTCTCTGTCATCTTTGAGAGGTCTTGGAGAATGGGGGAGGTGCCTGAAGACAGAAGAATAGCCAGTGTCACTCTGGTCTTCAAAAAGGGCAAGAAGGAAGATACAGGTAATTACAGGCTTGTCAGCCTTACCTCTGTCCCTGGAAAGGTGATGGAACAGCTTGTGGTGGATGTCATCTCCAGACAGCTGAAAGAAAAGGAGGTTATCAGGAGTAGTCAGTATATGGGAACTGCTGAATCACCCAAAAGGTGCAAGGTCCAGGCCTGTCTGTAAATTTTCTGGGGGTGGTTTGGTCAGGAAAGACCAAAGTATTACCCAGTGCTGTCATAGATAAGGTTCGGGTGTTCCCAGTCCCTACAACATCGAAGCAGCTGCAAGAGTTTCTAGGTATATTGGGTTACTGGCGTTCCTTCATACCTCACCTATCGCAGCTGCTAAGGCCACTGTATAGACTCACAAAAAAGGGGCAGCTATGCGACGGGGGGAAAACAGAACAGGATGCTTTCCAACAAGGAAAACTTGCAGTTAAACAAGCCCAGGCATTGGGTATATTTGATCCTACCATCCCTGCCGAATTGGACGTTCATGTTACTCAAGACAGCTTCGGCTGGGGCCTGTGGCAATGCCAGAATTCTGTTCGGATCCCCATTGGTTTTTGGTCTCAGGTCTGGCATGGAGCAGAAGAAAGATACAGTATGATTGAAAAACAGTTACTGGCTGCCTTTTCAGCACTGCAGGCAGTAGAGCCAATAACTCAAACAGCTGAAGTATTAGTTAAGTCACTCTGCTGATTCAGGGGTGGGTAAAAGATCTGACCCACCTTCCTAAGACAGGGGTGGCCCAACCACAAACAGTGGCACGATGGGTTGCCTATCTCAGCCAAAGGAGTAGTCTGTCTTCATCACCCTTGAAAGAAGAACTTCAGAAGATCCTAGGCCCAGTAACATATCATAGTGATGCACCAAAAGAAATATTGGTTGCTCCACCAGAGAAGAGTCCCGTTCAGGAGGGAAATTATCCTATCCCTGAAGATGCTTGGTACACAGATGGATCCAGCAAGGGCAACCCGAACAAGTGGAGAGCAATAGCATACCATCCTTCCACCGAGACAATATGGTTTGACGAGGGGGATGGTCAGAGCAGTCAATGGGCAGAACTGCGAGCTGTGTGGATGGTTATAACTAAGCAACCTGGTGATGGTATGCTGAATATCTTACAGATAGTTGGGCTGTGCATCGGGGGCTCACTCTGTGGATTGCACAGTGGGCCACCCTAGAATGGACTATCCATGCTTGACCAGTCTGGGGCAAAGACATGTGGTTAGACATATGGAATACAGTCAAACACAGAACTGTACGTGTCTACCATGTTTCTGGTCATCAGCCCCTACAGTCACTGGGAAACGATGAAGCCAACACATTGGCCCGAGTTTGATGGGTTGAGAATTCACCATCTGAGAACATCACCCTCTGGTTACATCAGAAGCTACGGCATGCGGGACAGAAGACAATGTGGGCAGCTGCCAAGGCATGGGGACTGCCCATACAGCTACCTGACATCGTCCAGGCATGCCGGGATTGCGACGCTTACTCCAAGATGAGATCGACACCGTTGCCCGAAACAACAGCCCATCTTGCTAGAGGACACAATCCTCTCCAGTGATGGCAGGTCAATTACACTGGGCCCTTTCCTCAGTCTGAGAGGGTGAAATATGCCCTGTCCTGCGTCGACACTGCAACCGGGCTACTGCAGGCCTATCCAGTGCCGAAAGCAAACCAGGCATATACCATCAAGGCACTCACAAAACTGATGTCTGCCTACGGGACACCTCAAGTCATTGAGAGCGACCAAGGAACTCATTTTACTGGTGCAACGATACAGCACTGGGCAAAAGAAAATAACATTGAATGGTGATTCCACCTGCCATATAATTCAACAGGGCAAGCCTCATTGAATGTTATAATGGTATTCTTAAGGCTGCCCTGAAGACAGACTCCCAGTCCCTGCAGAGGTGGATGAAAAGACTGTATGAAACCTTGTGGGACCTGA
>NW_011211802.1:0-3761 GCF_000146605.3 Meleagris gallopavo
CCGTTATCTCCCCACTCACCTCCGTTATCTCCCCACTCACCTCTGTTATCTCCCCACTCACCTCCGTTATCTCCCCATTGACCTCCATTATCTCCCCACTCACCTCCGTTATCTCCCCACTCACCTCCATTATCTCCCCACTCACCTCCGTTATCTCCCCATTGACCTCCGTTATCTTCCCACTCACCTCCGTTATCTCCCCACTCACCTCCGTTATCTTCCCACTCACCTCCATTATCTTCCCACTCACCTCCGTTATCTTTCCACTCACCTCTGTTATCTCCCCACTCACCTCCGTTATCTCCCCACTCGGAGAATCATGAGATCACTGCCATTGGAGAGGACCACTAAGATCACTGAGACTAACCACTGACTCGATGGTCTCGGTGGTCTTCTCCAATCCCAACAGTTCTGTGATTATAGGAGTGGGGAGATGGTGGGGGTGGGTCAATGGTTGGACTCAGTGATCTTAGTGGTCTTCTCCAACCCTGACACTTCCATGATTCTGTGAGTGGGAGATGTTGAGGATGCGTTGACGGTTGGGCTCAACAATCTTAGTGGTCTACAGCTCCAGCGATTCCATGATTCTCTGAGTGAGGAGATGGTGGGGACAGGCTGGTGGTTGGACTCAGTGATCTCGGTGGTCTTTTCCAACCTTATTGACTCTGATGAGTGGGGAGATGGTGGGGATGAGTCGATGGTTGGACTCAATGATCTTAATGGTCTTCTCCAATTTTAATGACTCTCTTGGGTTGGGAGATGGTGGGGTCAGTGGTCGGACCACTACCATCTTAGTGATCTTCACCAACCCCACTGATTCCATGATTCTCTGGGTGGGGAGATGGTGAAGATGAGCCAACGTTTGGTCTTGCTGATCTCAGTGGACTTCTCCAAGTGCAATGACCCCATGATTCTCTGAGTGGGAAGATGGTGGGTCAACAGTTGGACTTGATCTTAGCGGTCTTTTCCAACCTTAATAACTCATTCTGAGTGGGGAGGTGGTGGCAGTGAGTTGATGGTTGGACTCGATGATCTTGGTGATCTCTTCCAACCCTGACATTTCCATGATTCTCTGAATGGGAGGTGGTAGGAAAGGGTCAGTGGTCGGGCTTGATGATCTTAGAATATCTGAGTGGGAGATGGTGAGGGTGTGTTGATGGTTGGATCTTAGTGGTCTTCTTCAGTAGCCCCAATGATTCCATGATTCTCTGAGTGAGAAGATGGTGAGGACGTGTCAGTGTCTGGACTTGATTATGTTAGTGGTCTTTTCCAGCCTTAACGACTCTTGAGTGGGGAGATGGTGGGGATGGGTTGATGGTTGGACTCAGTAATCTTAGTGGTCTTCTCCAACTTTAATGACTCTTTGAGCGGGAATGGGTTGGTGGTTGGACTCGATGGTCTTGGAAGTCTTTTCCAACCTTAACGATTCCCTGACTCCGTGACTGCACGCTTCCTGCAGGCTCTGATGATGGCACGGTGCGCTTCTGGGAGGTGAGCACGGCGCGCTGCATGAAGACCTTGCCCGTGGGCGGCGTGGTGAAGAGCATCGCCTGGAACCCCAACCCCACCGTCTGCCTGGTGGCCGTCTGCGTGTGAGTGTCCCCCTGCACTGTCCTGCACCCTCCAGACCCCGCCAGGAGCTGCCCCTGGCAGTTGGACGCGGTGATCTTGGAGGACTTTTCCTGCTTCAGTGGTTCAGTGGTTCTTTGAGTGGGTATGGTGGGCACGGAGATCTTCTCCAGCCATAATGACTCCATGATTCCATGCCTCTGAATTTCCTCTGCCACAGCTTTTCAGCTTCTAGGGAGATCCTGGGGACTCACCTCCTGCACTGGGGACTCTGATCTCGAGCTCTTGTCCCTTGTTTGGCCACAGACGAGCTTGGCAGGCTTGCACCATCCCACCCATCCCCCCACCACCATCACGCAGGGCTTGCAGAAGGGTTTCCCCTCCCATCCCCCCACCACAATCACGCAGGGCTTGCAGAAGGGTTTCCCCTCACCAGCAGTGCCCTCACCCCTTCCTTCCCCGATCCCACACTGCAGGGAGCAGTCGGTGCTGCTGGTGAACCCGTGCCTCGGGGACAAGCTGCTCTATGGGGCCACTGACCAGGTGCTGGAGTCCTACGTGCCACCAGAGGAGGAGCGTGTACAGCCTGTCCAGTGGGTCACAGCCACCAGCGAGGAGCACAGCAGAGGCATCCGCCTGACAGTGCAGCACAGCAAGGTGGGGACAGGGCAGTTCTGGGGGACGGTGTGGGGCAACCCCACTGATGGACTTTGGGAGGGGACCTGTGGGTCAAGTGGACGGCATTGGGTTGGGGCAAGGTCTTGTGTTGGTCCCTTCCAACTCAACTCATTCTGTAGTTCTGTGATCTTTAAGGAACTTTCCAACCCAACTACTGTGTGCTTCTATGATCTTTATGGGCTCTCCCAACCCAACCATCCCATGGGTTTATCATCTTTAAGGTCCTTCCCAACCCAGCCCAACCCAACCCAACCATCCCATGGCTCCGTGATCTTTAAGGTCCTTCCCAACCCAACCCATTCCATGATTCTATGCTCTCTAAGGACCCTTCCAACCCCCCATTCTACGATTCCATGGGTCTGACTCCTCCCCGTTGCCCATAGGCCTTGAAGCAGGTGACCTGGCACGGGAAGGGCGATTACTTCGCCACCGTCGTGGCCGACAACAGCAACATGCAAGTGCTGATCCACCAGACCAGCAAGCGCTGGAGCCAGAACCCCTTCCGCAAGAGCAAAGGGTTGGTGCAGTGCGTCCTCTTCCACCCCATCCGGCCCTATTTCTTCGTGGCCACGCAGCGCTACGTCCGCGTCTACAACCTCCTCAAGCAGGAGCTCACCAAAAAGCTGATGGCCAACTGCAAGTGGGTGTCCAGCATGGCCATCCACCCCGCAGGTACGGATGGTGGTGCCGGAACGGAGCACCCTGGGGTGCCTACGGCGGTGTGCGGGGTTCACCTGGTGATGGATGTCCCGTTCCCTCCCCCAGGTGACAACGTCATCTGCGGTAGCTACGACAGCAAGCTGGCCTGGTTCGACCTGGACCTCTCCACCCGCCCCTACCAGCTCCTGCGGTGAGCCCCGGCCCCCCAGGGCCGCCCCCATCCTTCCCTCCCCGTGCTGCAGAGCTCAGGGCCGCACACAGGTTTTATTATTACCATTTTCCAAAGCATTGACCTTTGGAGTCTGCTTTGTTGAAGGTGCTCCAAACACACATAGGGTTGAAGCAGAAGGTCCCACCGATGAGAATCCCTCATTTCCCAGTGCTGCCTCTTGCACTCAGGGTCCTACAGACACCCCACTGATCTCCAGTGAGGATAAGCACCCTGTTCCAGCTCCCAGTTAATCCATACATTACTTTTAGTGGCAATCACAAAGCATCTTCATCATCTCTCAGTTATCATGGACTGAACTTCTTGTACAAAGAGCCCGAGTGACAAATACAGGTTAACCCGAGGCGGGGGTTTTCCATAGAAAAGTGATAATTATCTTTACATGGTTTTGTTCTGCTGCCCGGCCCCTAATTGTAGAAGCAATAAACACGAATTTAGTGTCCCATAGAAATAGAGAACCCCAAATCTGGTGCTTTAGGAGCAGCATTTCTGCAGGAACGCTGATACCCGGTGCAGTTGGTAGCAGTGATGCAGTGAGCTCGAGGCGGATTGGGTAGGCAGATGGATGGGTTGTGCAGGCTGACATCAGAGAATTTTGGGGAAGGGGCTGCATAGAAGGGCCGTG
>NW_011211803.1:0-1155 GCF_000146605.3 Meleagris gallopavo
GGGCCGGTGATGGGGGTCCTGTCAGGGACTGTGGGGTCTGTGAGATCCCAGGGGGCCTGGATGGGGCTGGGGAGGCGCTAGGAAGGAAATATGGGGGTTCAGTGGGAGTGCTGGGGGGATACGGGGTGCTGTTGGGGACTCCGGGGAACCTGTGAGATCCCAGGCTGGCTGTGTGGGAGGGCTGCTGTGTTTGAGAAGGTCCTTGAGGGGCTCTGTGGGGGCTGTGGGGGATACAGGCACATGGGGGGATATGGGGACACGGCCTGCAGGAGCAGAATGCTGCTCAGGAGAACGCCTGATGTGGGCTTCAGGCGGGACATGGGGCACACGGACATGGGGTGGTATGGGGATGTAGGGGGATGGGGGATGTGAGGAGTGGTTTGAGGCAAAAAGGGGGGTGTGGGGCAGTGTCGGAGTGGTTTTCTTTCTTCCTGAGAGGGGACTGGGGTCCCTGTGGCCCAAAGGTGGGGCCACGAGCCATGACCCCACATGAGCCATAGCCCAAGGTGACCACATAACCCTGTGTGTGCGTGACCCCATGGCTGCACGTGACCCACAGCCTTGTGTGAACCACAGCCCCACATGTCCCTGTGACTCCCTGAGCTGCCTGCTGTGAGACCAAGCGTGGATGAGGTCCAGCACTTGGAAGGCACTTTTACAGTTCCAGCTGTAAATCCTGGAGGACTTGATGAGCTAGATGCACAATGCAGGAGGCAATACTTCTCAGCATAGCAGGAACAGTTTGCAGTCGGCGCCATCGGGAACGGCCACGGCAACCTGCACGTGCACCACGTTCTGTCAGCATAGGGACTGATCCCACTGAGGCTGGGGAAGGGGCTGCAGCTTGGCTGCTGCGCTGCTGCGTGGCTTCCTAGGGATGGCAGCAAGTCCCAAAGCAACGGGTCTTGCAGATGTGAGGGTAACCCCTGTGACCTGGAGGAACACAAAGCCAGACGTGACCCAAAAAGCAGAATGCAATTCAAGGTAAATCTGGAACCAGCAGTGGTCAAGTGATCCAGGTGTTCCTGTGCTGCTCAGTCCTGACCCTGACTCCTTTGATGGGTCCAGCTCCTCTGCTGCGAGCAGTGAGAAGATCACCAGACTCTCTGAGCCGGGTGGTGAGCCGAGAAGAAGATCTGGGCAGCTCAGCCGTAT
>NW_011211804.1:0-901 GCF_000146605.3 Meleagris gallopavo
GGCATTTTGGATCCCCATTGACTCCCATCGGCTCGTCGGCTTTCGGGGCTGCGTCGATTCCACCTGGTGGTTGGGACCCGCAGCCCCCACCTCACCCCTGTCCTTTGCCGTCCCCCTCCCCCTCTCCCCCCCAGGCCCAGGCTCGGTGCCACCGCATCGGGCAGAGCAAAGCGGTGAAGGTTTATCGCCTCATCACACGCAACTCCTACGAGAGGGAGATGTTCGACAAAGCCAGCCTGAAGCTGGGCCTGGACAAAGCTGTGCTGCAATCCATGAGCGGACGAGAGGGGAACATCGCCGGGGTGAGGAGTCCCGAATGGGGAACAGCACCGTTTGTGGGGTTTTCCGCGGGAAATGGGGCGGGGAGACACGATCTGTGGGGTTTTCTGTGAGAAGTGGGGTGGGGAGACACGATTTGTGGGGTTTTCCATGAGAAATGGGGTGCGAAGAGGCAATGTTTGGGGTTTTCCATGAGAAATGGGGTGGGGAGACACGATCTGTGGGGTTTTCTGTGAAAAATTGGATGGGAAGAGCCAATGTTTGGGGATTTCCATGAGAAGTGGGGTGGGGAGAGCCAATGTTTGGGGTTTTCCATGAGAAATGGGGTGGGGAGAGCCAATGTTTGGGGTTTTCTGTGAAAAATTGGATGGGAAGAGACAATGTTTGGGGTTTTCCGTGAGAAATGGGGTGGGAAGAGCAAATATTTGGGGTTTTCCGGGAGAAATGGGGTGGGGAGACACGATTTGTGGGGTTTTCTGTGAGAAATGGGGTGGGGAGACACGATCTGTGGGGTTTTCTGTGAGAAGTGGGGTGGGGAGACACGATTTGTGGGGTTTTCTGTGAGAAATGGGGTGGGGAGACACGATCTGTGGGGTTTTCTGTGAGAAGTGGGGTGGGGAGA
>NW_011211805.1:0-689 GCF_000146605.3 Meleagris gallopavo
TATAACAATCAGAAAGACCAATGCAATAGAATGCTATTACAGGAGATGTAACAACAAGGGAACTATTGCCATAGAAAGGTGTTACAAAGAAAAATGCACTCAGCCACCTCTGAAGATCTAGGCTCATAAGGGAAACTCCACCACCCAGTACTGTGGGAAAATCTCTGCATGTACTAACTACTTGTGCAAGCCAATTCTCACACTCCCCTCATCCTTTCCATGATGCCAGGCAGCTACTCTGAATACGTTTCCCTGGGGACGTTGACTAGAAGTTGCTGGAGCATGACTTAAAAGCACTCTGGGTTGGAAATGCAGAAGTTGAAGTCTTTTTCTTTACAAACGATTTGCAATGATATCTTGCTTCTAGGAGCTGTATACGTGCCAGAATCCAAAAAGTAGTGTAACTTCTAGGCTCTTTAACTCACTCTTCTCCTAAGTCCTCGATATGCATATGCATATATATACATAAATATATATAGGATATTATATATATATATACATACATATATAAATATATTATATAGGAATTGTTAAGTCATGGCCTGAAACAGTGATTGAGCACTTGTTGAAGAGGCATGGCCTGGGAGCACAGGTGCAAGCAATTTACCTGTGCAAGCAGAAGGGGTGGACCCAAGGCCCACACCTCCCCAACCTCATTTAAGGGCTGACAGCCAAGAGAAAAGATCTCT
>NW_011211806.1:0-986 GCF_000146605.3 Meleagris gallopavo
CGCGGTTGTTCAGACATAGGAATGACTTTGCTGTCCAGGAGACATCAGCTCGAGGTTACCTCTGTGGGGCTGCCCTGCAATGCTGCCACAAGCCCCGAGATGGGCACAACTCCCTTGTGCCTTTTCTGAAATGTGGGAGCCCTTGCTCCTATCCTGTGCTCTTTTCCTTCCTGGTCTCTTTGCGCTGTCACAGCGCTCTCAAATCCTTGCATTTGTGCAGAGCTGAAGGTCTGTTCTGGACTCAGGGCAGTGATGTGGTTCAACATGGAAGGTGGCTGAGGTGCGGCGTTGGGTGAGGGGTGTGGCCTCGGCGCCATGGAGGTGATGGGGGCGGAGCAACGGTAATGGGAGAGCTGCCGGAAGTGGAGGGGCGGGGCTTAGCGGGGAAACGCCCACTTCCCGTCGAATGGCCACGCCTGCTCTCTTAGCTCCGCCCACCACTTGGCTTCCCAAAGGGGCCGATGTGGGCGACTGGTGGGCATTGGGGTGAACTGGGAGCGACTGGTGGCCAACTGGGGGCAACTGGTGGCCAATGGGTTGAAGTGGTGGCCAACTGGGGGCCAATTGGTGGGAACTGGTGGGCAACTGGAGGCAACTGGTGGCCAATGGGTTGAAGTGGTGGCCAATGGGTTGAACTGGTGGGCAACTGGGGTGAACTGGTGACCAATGGGGTGAAGTGGTGGCAACTTGTAGGAACTGATGGGCAACTGGGAGCAACTGGTGGCCAGTGGGGTGAACCTGCCCGTGAAATTCCTGGGGGTGGTTTGGTCAGGAAAGACCAAAGTACTGCCCAGTGCTGTCATCGATAAGGTTCAGGCGTTCCCAGTCCCTACAACATCGAAGCAGCTGCAAGAGTTTCTAGGTGTATTGGGTTATTGGCGTTTCTTTTATAGCTCACCTAGCGCAGCTGCTAAGGCCACTGTACAGACTCACAAGAAAGGGGCAGCTTTGGGATTGGGGGAAAACAGAACAGGACACTTTCCAAC
>NW_011211807.1:0-879 GCF_000146605.3 Meleagris gallopavo
ATCCAGCCCATGCCTAAGAACATAAGCATGTTGTAGGGTTGTGGCCAATTGGAAGTCATATGGAAGGGATGTCCTTACTGGGAAGGGAAACCATCCCCGGGTGAGAACTCACAGCAAGGACGGCAAATCCCCATTGGGATGTGAGACCATTAAGAAGGAAGAGGAAATGCATTGGGATGGGAGAGGATCGGGTTGGAAAGGCAGCTTTGATATGAAGGATCAAACCACCACAACGCCCGGGGGGGGAAGTGAGGACATCAGCAGCCACCCACTGTTAACAGAACCCCAGGGGGAGGGCCCCAGAATCTGCCATTCTCCAACTACCACAGCAGGTGAGGCACCGGCTACCCCAGAGCTGAGACTCAGGAACACCAGATGGACCCCGGGAGGCAGAAAACAGTAAAAGCAAACATTTGCTGGAGCCCCATTATGCCACATTACTCGGAATACAAGTGAAGTGGGAAAAAAAATAACACCATAAACAACTGCACTCACTGATATCTCAAGACACATTTACCTCAGACACTGAGGGGTTTGAACTGAAATCACTATTTTCATCAATAAATATCTCAAGTTTCCTATGCCCTGCCTGAACTATTACCTCTGAGGAGAACTCCCCTGTTTTTTCTTCTGCTTTGCATGATTTTACTCAGCCAGGGCTTATAAACAAGAGAAGATGCAAACCACAGAAGAGTACAGTAACAAACAAGCTACAGTGCTTGACAGAAATTCTTGACAGAAATTGAGGAAGGGGGGCCTGAGATTGCTTTCTTGAGTGAATCCCTTAACCTTAAACAAAGACTTCAATTGCAGACAGAAGCAAGAGCTGGCACAGCTTCAAATTAACCAAGACAAACAAAGGACTCAAGCTAGAAAAAA
>NW_011211808.1:0-1239 GCF_000146605.3 Meleagris gallopavo
AAAAGGCACTGCTTACTGAGGCCTTAAAATGCTGGCTTAATGGAGATTTATTATATTGTAGCAATTGCATTTAAAGGGAGTCTTTCATCTAGTAGTAGTCCAAACTGGTTTACAAACAACATGTATGTATACAAATAAAATATTAATCACCTCAGTCACGTGGAGATGGGATGTAGGAGAGAGATTAACGGTAGTCTTACAACGCTCATACTGCTTGGGTACTTCAGGTTTAAATGAAGACTCTTTACTGAGAAACATGGATTCTTATAATGTCTCCTGTGCTAGTGTTTAACCCATGCTAGTGTTTAACAATGATAATGTGGAAAATACAATCAAATTGTTCCTGCTTTCTTCCTATGAGTTTGTTGATTTCAGGTTGCCCAGATGCAGTAACTGATAGATACTGTTTGTAAGTCATTTAGAAGTGGCAGGACTAAAGTGGTTACCGTAGACTTCCTCTATTTGTCTTTTAGGACAAGAAGAAAAGAAACATCTAGTTGAAACAAAACGCAGTATATCATTTTGATCACAAAACACTAGTAAAGTAGTAGAGTGGTCAAAGGCTATCTTGAAACCTTGACCTCTGAGAAGATTAAGCTGTCTGGAATGAAAGAATTAGTTTCCCTTGAATCTTTCTTCCTTGGCAAGGCTTCAAAGAAAAGTGGAGGAAAACTTCTGTTGTCTCTTTGAATCCTCTGTAATTCTTAGGATAACAGTCCCTACTGCCCACAACAAAACTGCCTGTAGCAGAACACACATTTCCTAAATTGAAAATTACTTTTCAGAAAAGGATATACCTTCTTAAATAGGGTGAGAGAAGATGTTGAGGCATAGCCAGTGATGGCAGATGTCATATGCTTGACAGACATCCTCAAGGTGTTGGATGAAGGATATACAGGTGCAGCCTTTGTGGACTGACCGTAGCTCCAGCTGAAGCTTTGAGTCAATATGTTAGAGAATCTGATGGAACAAACTTAAGGGGGAGGATGCTGCTATAGGAAAGCCAGAAGGCCCGAGATGGAAATGATATACACGTATTCCTTGAAGAGTAAAGAGAGGAACTGTACCTGAGGCTGGATAAATTAAAGGTCTTAATGTTTGACTTGGAAATGTATTGCACATTGGAAGGAACTTCATTGGGAGAAATCTCTCTCCTTTGTCCTAGTGATGTATAATGGAGTTATTTTGCATTTATTGAGCATTCCACAGAACACTTTGAAGATATTAGTATTAATCTGT
>NW_011211809.1:0-835 GCF_000146605.3 Meleagris gallopavo
ATGGGGCGCAATGGGTCCCTATGGGTCACTATGGGTCTCTATGGGGCCCAATGGGTCCCTATGGGTCACTATGGGTCTCTATGGGGTGCAATGGGTCCCTATGGGCCTCTATGGGTCACTATGGGTCTCTATGGGTTGCTATGGGTCACTATGGGTCTCTATGGGGCGCAATGGGTCTCTATGGGTCCCTATGGGTCTCTATGGGGTGCAATGGGCCCCTATGGGTCACTATGGGTCTCTATGGGGCACAATGGGTCTCTATGGGTCCCTATGGGTCTCTATGGGGCGCAATGGGTCCCTATGGGTCCCTATGGGTTTCTATGGGGCGCAATGGGTCCCTATGGGTTTCTATGGGGCGCAATGGGTCCCTATGGGTCTCTATGGGGCACAATGGGAGCCTATGGGTCTCTATGGTGCGCAATGGGTCCCTATGGGACTCTATGGGTCCCTATGGGTCACTATGGGGTTCTATGGGGCTGTATGTATCTCTATGGGGTCCTATGGCTCCCTATGGGTCTGAATGTATCTCTATGGGTCCCTGTGGGTCCCTATGGGTCTCTATGGGTCACTATGGGTCTCTATGGGGCGCAATGGGTCTCTACGGGTCCCTGTGGGTCACTATGGGGTTCTATGGGGCTGTATGTATCTCTATGGGGTCCTATGGGTCACTATGGGTCTCTATGGTGCGCAATGGGTCCCTATGGGTCACTATGGGTCTCTATGGGGCGCAATGGGTCTCTATGGGTCCCTATGGGTCTCTATGGGGTGCAATGGGCCCCTATGGGTCACTATGGGTCTCTATGGGGCACAATGGGTCTCTATGGGTCCCTATGGG
>NW_011211810.1:0-1400 GCF_000146605.3 Meleagris gallopavo
CAACTTCTACTATTCTCCTTGAGTCTTCTCTCTTTAGTGTGACAACGGTAGTCCTGGAGTGGATTTGATATTCTCCATCTTCTTTTCTTTTATTTATTTGTTTATTCATTCATTCATTCATCTCAGTGTTTTCCAGAGCTGTGTTTGCAGGACACAATGCCTTCAGGTGCACGGACACAGACATTGGTGCCAGTGCCAACGCCCTGTGACTAATGCCCAGCATCCACTGCTCTACCTGCTGAATATGCTGAATAACATCCTCCAGGTGGCTCCAGCGCTCCTAAATCAATGACCACGCTTCAGGTCATGATTACAGCAGGCAATCTGGACACATGCTCTCGCCACTGCTCTCCAGATTTCCCCATCCCTTGCATTTTGTTCATTCAGATACCTCCCAACTATCTGGCTGACGTATGATCTTCAGGGAGATTATTAATCCATCTCTCCAAACTCTGATGTACTTTTTGATCTACTCCTTAAATGTGATTCTCTCTCTCCTTCATATCTCTGTGTATAATCAATGGATACACAGAGAGTATATCTACATATCCAGGAGCTTGGCTAACGTCATTTAGATTGGAGTAAAGAGGAAAGACACCCACCCTATCCTGGGCTCGCGAGATGAACTCCTGATGGAGCGCATCTCCAGAGAGATCCTTCCCTGCTGGCAGTCAGCTCTTCAATGGCTCTAGGAGAGGTGCAGCCAGGCTCCACCCCTTCCTGCAGCACAGCTGAATTGCCTTCACCTGTGCTCCCCTGCCTGACTCATTGCTCGCCTCACGTGATCAATCAAAGGTTCAGGCCGTGATTCAGCAGCCCCATACACTCCACCCCTTCACGGCGTGAGCCAATGGTTAGGTTGACTAAAGGGTGAGCTTTCCCTAATACACAGATCCAATACACCGCGACGCTTATACAATTTCATCGCCACACGTTGGTAAATTTCAAGATGAGTGACGATGGGTGAAAGTTGACTTCCTTCTATGGGCCAGCACTCGATGATGTTACTGGAGGCATACGGTCGTGAGGTGCAGGTCCATCCTATGTTCCATCAGTCCCATGCAGACCATCACCGGGTGTTACACATGATCTGACAGTAACACTGGAACGTTTTGATGACATTTCATTCCTTCCGGTGATCGTGAAGGCTCAAAGACTCACGGGGAGAAATACAGATGTTTCAGAGGTACCAAGAGGGGAAGGTCTGCCCTCCAGGGCAACATACAGGCCGTGTTTCTATCCTGGGTCACCACTTCCGCTTGTACAGGGGCACGTCCTGGCCGCCTGTACCACACTTTCTGGCTGGATGTTTGCGGCTGCATCATAATATCAGGCACCAAAGGGGGTGTCCTGATCTGCCATAGGGACACGATGGGAGTCCCTTTAGCAGTGAAGATCGG
>NW_011211811.1:0-1109 GCF_000146605.3 Meleagris gallopavo
GAAATCCAGATCCATTTGCCCCCCAGGCTCCTCTTTGGCAACTCTTCTAGATGCAGCTGAACATTCTGTTCCAGAGCACAACTCAAAACTACAGAGGAAACAAAGGGAGCTCTACGTAGCCACAATAAAAAGAATGCTATGTTCCTTCAGTATTGAAAATCAACGACACAAGCCACTCCCAGAACACCGCTATAAGGTAAACACAGCGGCACAGAAGAAAGCATCCACGTTTTCCCAAACCACTACTCCAAGGAACAAAGGAGAAAAAGAAAAAAAAAAAGAAATAAATTTATTTTATATGCTACCTGCTTGAAGGCATATACCGCTCTCACTTCAAAAGCATGAAAGAGAAAACTGAAATGCACAGAGTACTCTCTTCCAACAGCACACGCAGTTGGTCGGGGCAGCAAATGGCACAGCTCCGTATCACAAAGAACTGCAGTCATGAGCACCGAGCTCCCCAGCGCCAGCCAAACCAGCCAGGCGTGCCGATGGACAGGCAGAATCCTTCAGTAGGACAGCCAGGAAAAGCATCAAGCGAATCATCTGATTCTCAGCCTTCAGGTTCCTCTTTGAAAACCCAGAGGTCTCTGCGTCAGCTCCGCCTCGAGCCTGTAAAGCCCGAGCTCGCAGTCCGGTGGAAGTCCAAGCACAGGTCGGGTTATCACGGCCAGTCTCCAAAAGGACCGACTTCTGTCCTCGCCCCCAGTCTCAGTTCTGTGACACACGCGTGTATCTCTCAGGGGTCGCCTGGTGCTCTTCTGACGAAGGCCACACGACAGATTTCTGGCTGCGCACTCTTGGACCTGGATCAAGCTGAAGGATGCTTGACTCACTGCAGCCAGTCGTCCTATCAGCTACAACTCCAGAATTCCAGCCACCAATCTGCTGCTGCTTCTCTGTTAATTGGTGGCTTCACCGTCCAGCACGCTGCCCTGCATTCCAGAGACAGATAGCTAACAACGCTGTTTGGAGAAAGACCCCCAGGAAAAGGGCAAAAAAGGGCGGGGGGAATGGAATTGGGATGGGAGGAAGAGGAGGGGGGGGGGAGGGAAAGGGGAAAAGGGGACGAGGGGGGAAAAACGGAATTGGGAGTGGCCAAGGAGGGG
>NW_011211812.1:0-664 GCF_000146605.3 Meleagris gallopavo
AACGTGGAGCCAGTAATTTTGTGAAACTCATCTGAACACGTGTCCCATCTGATGCCACTGGCTTCAGCAGAGCTGGCTGCTTCATTGAGCCCAGCAAATTCAATTGTTTGATATAGAAGCACTCAAGCTCTGCTTACTCTTTACAGGCGCTGTCCAGGTGCCAGCGTGGAGAAAAACACACTTATTTCCTGTAACCCCAAGCATGGCAACACTTCCCCAACAGAACCTTGCAGGTTTCTCGCACAATACATCAACATGTTGTTTCTATGTAAATAAGGCAGGTTCCTATCTTCAATCATCAAACTTTAATGCGATACCAGTGTCAGCGAGAAGACAGACAAAGGTAGGGTGAAATTCTTAGTAGACTGAGAAGACCCTTAGGATCTCTAAGTCACATCAACTTGTTAAGTCTCTCTCAGCTGCTCCTCAAGACTTCAACCCTCAGAAGTCCCTGATCAGAACTTCCAGATACGGCTGCAGTGGAAAGGAAAAGGCATGTCCTAAAGTTGGGGAGTAGGAAAGAAACAGAGAAGCAAAAAACCCAACCCAATCCAAATACTGCCATCTCTCTGTTTTAACCCTCATTCAGATACATCCTTCCAATTTCTTGCTGTTTCTTAGAAGGGCACGTTAAGTTGAACTATTCTAAGGAGTGGACCAGTGA
>NW_011211813.1:0-918 GCF_000146605.3 Meleagris gallopavo
CCTTTTCCTCATCCACCAGGTGGGTCAGGCCATCATAGGAGATCAGGTTGGTCGAGCAGGATTTGCCTTCCATGAAGCCATGGTGGCAGAGCCTGATTCCCCGGTTGCCCTGCACATGCTGTGTGATCTTCCTCGAGATAATCTGCTCCATAACCTTTCTTGGAACCAAGTCAGGCTGATGGGCCTGCAGTTCCTCAAATCCTCTCTACAACCCTTCTTGTAGATGGGAGTTGCATCTGCAAGCCTCCAATCCTCGGGACCATCTCCAGTTGACCAGGGATGCTGACAGACAGTGGAAAGTGACTTGGCAATCTCCAAGAGAGTCACACCACAGCCCCTGCTTCCTTGCCTGCTCCTTCTGAAAAGCTTATAGCCATCCATTGCAGCACTCCAATTGTGGGGACAATCCCACCATGTTTCAATGAAGGCAACTAAATCATAGTTTGCCTGCCACACGAAATTGAAGCCTTCACCTCTTGTTCTCTCGCTAGTTATCTGGGAGAAGAGACCGACTGCCACCAACTGGAAAAGTTTAACTTGACTTTCAGACACATCTCGCTCAGAGAGAAGCTGAAATAACCATCATAATGTTTAAAGACACCTCCCCCAAAAAGAGAACACCTTCCAGAATCTCATCTTGGTAACACTGGCTCCAGAGACTTCTGTGAGCAATCTGGAACGCAAAGGCAAAGCAAGTCACTCACTTGGAAAAGATAACGCAATAAATAGTGGGCTGACATGTAACAGGCTGCATGAGATGATACACTGGTCTTAGCAGCTTTCAAGTCATCTTTCCCTGTGCTGTGTTTCTAATACGCTGTGATTTTGAACAGATTTTTAGCTCCATAGAAAACTTGTTCCTTTTTCCTTTTTTCCTTTCTCTCTCTCCTCCCCTCTCTGGTCTTCTGCAACCAGTTT
>NW_011211814.1:0-606 GCF_000146605.3 Meleagris gallopavo
AGGGGATCCTTTCTGCTGGTGGTTCTCTCCGGGCAAGAACCTCCACTCTCAGAGCAGCAGCCAAGAGCTGGAAGGCAGAAAAAGCTCCCAATCCCCATGGATGTGGCTGTCTGCAAAGACAACAGCTGCCTGCTCTTCAGCAGGGTGATGCTCACCCAGCAAAGCCCTCACCCAGCAGATGCCTTTCCTTACGCTCAGAACTGTCCCACATTTGTGCAGCCCTTGGATTGCATTTCCAATCCGAGCTCACCTATATCTCAGCCATTCCTTCTGAGTTAGTCTGCTTGGATCCCCACACAGGGCTGCAGCTCAAGAGGTCAACACAGCAGAAATAACACAACATGCAACTGGAAAACACATCTCAAAGCCGAGAAGAGCCAACTCTCTGACCTTGGGCACAACTCACCAACCAAGAGCCAGGCCTGGCAAACTTGGCCGATCTGAGCATGCGGGAGGGGCTGCAATCAGACCAGAAGTGTCCACTTCAATTGCAGCTCCTTGTAGAGAGGAACATCAAACAGTAACAGGTGTGAATGAGTTCATTCACAAGCTGCACAAATGAAGTTTGTTCTTTATTAAAAAAAGCAATGCGTGCCGAGTCAAAAA
>NW_011211815.1:0-1465 GCF_000146605.3 Meleagris gallopavo
TACGTATTTTAACTTCTGCCTAAACTTAATAATCAACTTTTGAATAGTTCACCTTTAACTGACTAGAGGTTAATGATAGAAGTGTTGAAGAACACTTGAAATTCAATTAAAAACACTCAGTTACATACTTTGTACATACTTAGGCCATAGTAGCTGCTTGATTATGATCATTGCCCTACATAATCTTTCTTCTTTTCTTCCTTTCTTCTGTTATTTCTTGGACCTACCTGTTGTGTCTATGGCTCTTAAAGCTGGCTGTTTGTAAGCCATAGCTGTCTTTCAGCTGTTAATGCAGGCTGTCTCACTGATGATGTTTCCATGACCTTTTCAATTTCCATAAGTACAGATGGTGTTGTGCCCAGTACAGTAGGTGAAAATAATAAAGCCCATAGCAGCACCTATATCCTGAGACAGACCATAGAAATATTGGCTCAGCTTTCTGCTCAAAGAGGGCTTTGAGGAAGCAAAAGTCTTTCTCTGTGTTCTCTCTGTCCTCCGTTACAAAAGCTTTAATCACAATTTCTTTGAACTGAGGCTAGAAATGCATTGAGGAGCAGTGTAGAATATAGAACAGGTGTGTAGTTATGTTGACCCTGTCCCAAACAAGAGGAATCTGCTCGATCCTTCAAATGCATTGCTTTGTCTCCATGTGACTGAGTTATGAGAGAAGAGCTGCAGAAAGTTCTGTGTGTAAAAAGCAAGAGATGACAATGGCTCCACTCTGGATCAGAGCTGAGCTAGGTGCACAAATGGATCGACCCCAACAAAGCTGCAAAGTCATTCTCAGTTGCTTCTTCCTGCAGCCGAGGATTTAGACAGCCCTCCAGCTGTGGGGCCAGGACAAACCTGCTTTCAGAGGTCTGGCTTTGATGGCAGGGCCACATCTGCACCATTCACAAGTCTCTAGCTGTTCAGGAGCTACACATGGCTTTTAAGTTCCTTAGGGGTTAAAATAAGTCTGTGAAACTCATGACTGACTCAGGGCTGCACCAATAGGGAGAAGAGGAAAACAAGTGGTGGTGGGAAAGGATGTAAGTTTGTGACTCTGAGGTGCTTAATCCACAAGGCAGGATCTGAAGCAGAAAGCTGTGCCTGGGGTTTTCTGTTCAACTCAGGAAGACGTTTGGGTGCTCCAGAATAGTTATCTGAAAATATTTGTACTGGCACCTGTGATTGTTTTACCAACTTTATGCTTCCAGATGAAGAGCCCATGCTTCCATTAGGCTCCGTGAAAACATGCAGGCTCTATGAAAATGGCTGCCTCCACTGACATTAGATTCCAGATACAATGTTAGGTATTTCTGCTATGTATTTGAGGATAGGCAAAAAGATAGAGAAATCAGAATGCGAAGACATCTTCACCTGCAGCTATTCTGTCAGAAAACGATGCATGTCTTTCTTGTTTTAGGTGGCAATGATAAGTCATGATGAATGTGCTCCCTTTGATGACAGGATAGCCTGCTGA
>NW_011211816.1:0-1348 GCF_000146605.3 Meleagris gallopavo
GAGATGCCTTCCAGCATGCAAAATTCAGTCTCCAAATTGAACTAAACACAATTCAGGCTCATCAAGTCATGCTCAAATCTGAACTAAATACCCTCATAATTGAACAAGACAGATTCCAAGCTGAGCTGGAGAGTGAGAGCATCAGAACTGACCAATCTGATCACCCACAGGAGGCACAAGAATTAATCTCAGTTGCCCCTGTAAGAGGATGGAAAATGAAACAAAATGACTATTTTGGAGGCCAAAATCAGCCTCACTGATAAAAATGGCAAAAGCACCCTATTGTGACTGGCCCAGAGGCTCCATGTACACTTGGTATTAATTACCTCAGAAGGAGATATTTTAAGGATCCCAAGGGGTACTGATGGGCCTTTGGAATAGCTGCTGTAGACACAGAAGGTGTTAAGCAGTTATCTGTTTTGCCTGGCCTATCAGAAGATCCCTCTCTTGTGGGGTTGATACGACTGAAACAACAACAGGTATCGATTGCTATAAAAACGGTACACAGACTGCAGTGCCACACCAATAGGGATTCTTTGCTCCCCATTCAGAAGTTGATTTGTCAACTAGAGAATCAGGGAATGATTAGCAAGACTCACTCACCTTTTAACAGCCCCATATGGCCAGTGCATAAAGCCAGTGGAGAATGGAGGCTGACAGTGAACTACTGTGGCCTGAATGAAGTCACACCCCCATTGAGTGCTGCTGTGCCAGATATGTTAGAACTCCAATATGAATTGGAGTCAAAAGCAGCCAAATGGTATGCCACCACTGATATTGCTAACGCCTTTTTCTCCATTCCTTTGGCCAAAGAATCTAGGCCACAGTTTGCTTTCACCTGGAGGGGCATTCAGTATACCTGGAATCGTTTGCCCCAGGGGTGGAAACATAGCCCAACCATTTGCCATGGGTTGATCCAAGCTGCACTGGAACAGGAAGGTGATCCTGAGCACTTTTAGTATATTGATGATATCACTGTGTGGGGCAACACAGCAAAAAAAAATTTTTTGAGAAAGGAGAGCAAATAATCCAGATCCTTCTGCGTGCTGGTTTTGCTATTAAGCAACCTGCCCAGGAAATTCAGTTCCAAGGTATAAAGTGGCAAGATGGCCGTCGTCACATCCCAACAGATGTGATCAACAAAATCACTGCCATGTCTCCGACCACAATAAGAAAGAGACACAATTGTTTCTGGGCATAGTGGGTTTTTGGAGAATGCGTGTTCCAAACTGTAGCCTCATTGTAAGCCCCCTTTATCAAGTGACACAGAAGAATGATTTTGTGTGGAGTCCTGAGCAGCAGCAGGCTTTTGAGCAGATTAAACAAGAGATAGCCCATGCTGTGGCCC
>NW_011211817.1:0-831 GCF_000146605.3 Meleagris gallopavo
CATCAAGCACTTGCTCTCCACCATCTCTCCAAGTGCTTCGGGTTTGTCTGCCCTGAAAATCGGCACTGCTCTTGGGTCAGAGAAGTGAGTTCCACTTTACAAGTACTGGAGAGGTTCTGAGAGGCGAATCTTCAGGTACCCGAGCAAGGAGCAGAAAGTAATTTCGTGCATTCACACCATTCCTGCCTTGGACAAATCAAACCATCAATTCTGCAAACATCCTGTACAGACAAGTAGCACTGCTAACTCACACTTGGAAAGTTACTGACTGTAGGAAATAATTCCTCTTGCCTGTTTTCTTAAGGATTCATTTGCTTCCCTGAGCTCGTCCCGACATTTGCTGATCTCCCTCAGCGACGATTCAAGCTTTTTCACTTCTGCATCCTTCTGCTGTAGAAATATCATATTTCAGACATGATGAACCAGAGCATTTTAGAAACAACTACAATTTCAGTATTCAAACGATCCAACAAACTTCCATTTCCATATTTCAAGTGCTTTAAAGAGAGAAGCATTAAAGCTGGCAAGCACACGATGGCTTCAGATAGCAAACACCAAGCTAAATGGCACCTAAGGCAAGAAGCATCCTTAAGTTACCCACCTCTTTCAGTTTGTCCAGACAGGCCTCGCGCTCCCTTAGGGCTTCTTCTCGTTCCTGGAGCTGGAAAAATCAAGGGAAAAAAGTTGAAATGACTCCAAAATCCATTGGATTTTCACTTAATCCCAACTTTGCCCTGCAGATGGGGGTTTGGTTTATTTTTGTCTTTATTTATGGTGTTACACTAAGATGACTAATTGGAAGTGTGCTGATGGCCATCTGTGCTCAGCTCC
>NW_011211818.1:0-3693 GCF_000146605.3 Meleagris gallopavo
AAAGAGAGAAGCCAAACCCCAAACCAGGAGGCAGGAGCCTGTTTTGCCTCCCAGGCAATATTTCTGGAGCCAATCGGAATGCGCACCCACCCTGCCCCGCTCCCTAATTAAAGGCTTTGGAGCAGGGCCGCCCGCAGCTCTGGGCACACACTCTTGGGTCGCCTCTCAGCAGGAGCAGATCGGGGTACGTTGTGGGTAGCGGGGGGTCCCGGGCGGGCTGCAGCCCCCCGAGCGGCAGCGATGAGCGGCTCCTTCGACAAGAAACTCTCCAGCATCCTCACTGACCTGTCGGGCTCGCTGAGCTGCCATGCCTCCTCCAAGGACTCCCCGACGCTTCCCGAGTCCTCCGTCACCGACCTGGGCTATTACAGCGGCCAGCACGACTTCTACCCCGGCCAGTCCTACGGGCAGCCCGTCGCCCACTACCCCTATCCCCCAATTCAACCTCAACTCCATCGGCGCCGGCGGAACCTATTCCCCCAAATCTGACTATTCCTACAGCCCGTCCTACCGGCAGTATGGCCACTTCAGGGACCAGCAGCTCCCGGCGCAGGATGCAGGTATGGGGTGGTGGGCTGGGAGCTCTGTTGGTTCTCTGTCGGGAGAGCGGGTGGGAAAAGCTGGGGGACCCCCCCGACTGGGTGGCAGAGGTTGGGGACAGTGGTTGGGGTCTCATGGGATCCTGATGAATCGTCGTAGGGAACGTTGGAGGGATCGCAGTTGGCTGTCATGGGGATCCCAATATATTCTTATAGGCTTCCCAACTTCTTGTTGTGGGGATCCCAGTATATTTTCGTAGGGAATCCCAATGTATTGTTATAGGGATCGTCGTAGGGATCCCAACTTCTTGTTGTTGTAGGGTTCCCAGTGTGTTGTTGTAGTGATCCCAATGTGTTGTTGTAGTGATCCCAACATACTTTTGTATCAATCCCAATATATTTCCACAGGGATCCCAATGTATTTCCATAGAGATCCCAGTACATTTTCGTGTGGATCCCAGTGTATTTTTGTAGTGATCCCAAAGTATTTTTGTAGAGATCCCAGAATATTTTTATACAGATCCCAGTGCATTTTCATAGGGAATCCCAGTATATTGCTACAGGAATCTCAATGTATCATCATAGGGATCCCAATGTATTTCTGTAGCAAATCCCAACGTGTTTCCGTGGGGATCCCAATGTATTTCTCCCCAGTAAGAGTTTAGGGCTGGGTCTGCCCTGCTTTGCTGCCATGCAGTGGGGTGACCCGGCTTACTGTGGGGTGGGGGCTGCACGGGGACCCTTTGCCAGCCCCATCCTCACCCTCCTGCTCCGTGTGCAGTGTCGGTGAAGGAGGAGCCGGAGCCCGAGGTGCGGATGGTCAACGGGAAACCCAAGAAGATCCGCAAACCCCGCACCATCTACTCCAGTTACCAACTGGCCGCCCTGCAGCGCCGCTTCCAGAAAGCCCAATACCTGGCCCTGCCCGAGCGCGCCGAGCTGGCGGCACAGCTGGGGCTCACCCAGACCCAGGTAGGGCTGAGCCCCCTCCCCGATCCCACCTGGGGGTTGGGAGCTGGGCTGTATCCCACCCTGTGAGCCCCGAATCCGTCTGGGGTCGGCGCGGCACAGTTAGGGGTGTCCTTTGGGTGGGAGCTGGGAGCGTTTGGGGGACCCCTGGGATGTGGGGAGCCCTGGGGTGGGCGATCCCCACTTGTAGGGTGCAGGGAGCCCCGGGTTTCCCCGTGCAGAGCTGATCCACAGTGCTGAGGGAGGGGACGGAGTGTGCCCCTGAGCGCAGCGTGGGGACGTGGGGCTTTACCCCCTCCCTGTCAGCACCCACACGGACAGATTGCTGGGGGAGGGCTGGGGGCTGCGCACGGTGCTCTCAGGACTCCCCCATCCCAGCTCCATCGCCCCCGCCCCCTGAGTGGGCTTCCCATTCCCAGAAATAGGAATTTGGAACATCTGTGAACTTGTCGGTGGGCTGCCACGTCAGGTTGAGCTCCACAAAGAATGGGTTTCTCCTTCCCCACGCTTCCAGATCTTCCTCCCAGCTTCGGGACCAAAAGCTTCGCTTTCGGGGCTTTCCGGACACGGGGACAAACCCGACCTCACTGGCGTGACAGCCACCCCACAACCCGCCCCATCCCATCCCCGTGCCCTCCCTGCCTGCAGGCCGGCGCCGGCGCCCTTGTGCCGCCCTTGGCTGGCGCTCCCCAACTCAACCTTCCTCCTCCTCCCTTGGGCGATGAAGCAATCGGGGACAACTCGGCAAAGGGCTGACGGAGCGCGTCACCCAGAGGGACATCCTGTTTGGGTGACACCGCCACTCCCCGCACCCCGTCCCCAAAGGCTCACAGCCTCACCCAACGCTGGGACGCTCCCGACGGCCGACGTGCCGGGCCGGTGTCCCGTGATGCCTGGTGTGATGGCTTCACACCCACGGCTCAGAGGCAACTGCACGCCACGCGTCCAGGGACCCCATGGCACCCGCAGCGTTGGTGACATTCAGTGCTGTCCCCACAACACCCCTGTGACACCCTTAACATGGGCTCTCAGGTGTGCGATGTGTTGCGCCTCTCCAAAATACTCCCCTTGCAGCTGATTTGCCACGGTGGTTGTCCGTGGTTCCCCTCTCAGTGTTGACTTCCCATGGTTTGTGGTGTCTTTGGGGTCCCTACAACACTGATTCTGTAAATCGCTTCCCCTACAGCGTGCGGTGTGTCTGGGGTGTCCAAAATGCAATTATCAGCACCGTGGTGCGTGCTGTGCCTGGGGTCCCCATGGCACCCGGATCATAGGTGGCTTCCATCGGTGTGTCCCCATGACACAAACATCATGAATGACCTCCTTTATGGCACGTGGTGTGTGCTGGGTCTCTGTGGCACTCACATCAGGTGGCTTCCCATGGGGTCTGGGGTCCCCATGGCACCCAGATCATGGGAAGCCACCCATGGGGTCTGGGGTCCCCATGGCACCCACATCACAGGTGCCTTCCCATGGGGTCTGGGGTCCCCATGGCACACAGATCATGGGAAACCACCCATGGGGTCTCATGTCCCCATGAGTCCCATATCATAGGTGGCTTCCTATAGCACATGGCACACCTAGGATCCCCATGGTGCTCACATCACAGGTGGCTTCCCATGGGTCTGGGGTCCCTGTGACACCCATACTGTAGGTGGCTTCCTATAGCACATGGCACACCTAGGATCCCCATGGTGCTCACATCACAGGTGGCTTCCCATGGGTCTGGGGTCCCTGTGACACCCATACTGTAGGTGACTCCCAGTGCTGCGTGCCGGCTTCCCACAACCCCACACCACCATTCCCTTCCTACGTTCCCTGGACCCCACATCCCACTGTCCCGCCCCACCTGTGCCATCCACCGTCCTCTCACCCTATCCCTCCCCCTCCAGGTGAAGATCTGGTTCCAGAACCGCCGCTCCAAGTTCAAGAAGCTCTACAAGAACGGCGAGGTGCCATTGGAGCACAGCCCCAACAACAGCGATTCCATGGCCTGCAACTCCCCCCCATCGCCCGCCGTCTGGGACAGTGCCTCGCACGGCAGCGCGCCGGGACGGACCCCCCTCCCACAGCCGCTGCCCTACAGCCCCTCGCCCGCCTTCCTGGAGGAGCACAGCCCCTGGTACCACCCGCAGAGCCTCGCTGCCCCCCACCAGCCACCCACCACCATGCACCACACCTCGCC
>NW_011211819.1:0-1206 GCF_000146605.3 Meleagris gallopavo
TTTTTGGTTCTCAGTATTCCACATCAAAACATCATGTAGTGTACTGGGAGTTAAAGTGTTAATGCTCCAATTCCAGGCACCTATCTCTATACATTATGGAAGTCATGGGATATGGCCCTTCGGGGTGGGGTGGTCTCTTACTGCCTGGCAGTGGGTGCTGCAGGGTGCTTTCCTGGCCGTTCCAAGCTCTTCAGGTTTGAGTTGGTCTTCGGGAACTCTCTCTCCTATCTTATTTGATTTATTAGTCTCAATTTCAATCAGATTGTATTATATTTTGTTATCTTGCATTCCGGTATCATAGTTAGTAAAATAAGTTTTCCTCCATAGATTGTTGCCGCTGTTTTTTTTTTTTCCTTCCTTCCTTCCCATTTTGTGGGATGGGGAGGGGAGGGCAGGGGCCTACTGCCCCCTGTCACGGGCGTAAATTGATCTAGTTAGCTCCGTGACAGATTTTTGTTGGAGAATGCGGGCAAAAACTGCTTTTTAGCTTTTAGAAAGAATCTCTCTCTCTGCTCTTAGAGAGTTTCGTTAAGGAGCATTATAAGTAGTTAGGTTTCTGTGCTGGAAAACTTGAACTTGAAAGACTAGGTGTGCTGCCAGTATTCTGGGATATTTGTAAACTTTGAGCACTGCTTAGTCTGGGTAGTGCCTTTTTCCTTTTTTTTCTTTTTCCTCCCTCCTCTTGTCAGTTTCAATTCATTAACCCCTGTTTTAATAGACACCAGCAATGAACCCACTCTTCATCGTGAGGGTGCTGTGTAAAGGATTAAAAGCCATCATGTTACTCACAACTTACTGGCGAATTATCAATGTCATGATTACTTGTTGTGGAATTGTGTTCATATATAACTACCTAAGGTCACTGACGGAGACACCTGCATGGTACCTATATGCAATGTGGTATGGTCTGAATTTTGACATTTACATCCCAGATGGAATGGCTAATTTTACGAACAGCACGATGTTCAGACCAGTCTCCAGGCTTTCTTCTCGGTTTGTCACACGGTTTTCGAATCTCGAATTAATACTCATGTTGGCGTGCGTGCTATTACTTTCCTGGATTGTATTCCAACGCAAAGGGAAGGAGTCTCCTCCAGAACCAGAGAATGTTGACTGGCAGGGAATATGGAGAGGTTTAGGAAAGATCTAAGAAGCATGGGGACCTGCAATGTCATGGGATTTCACTCTTGAACACCTGTGGGATCC
>NW_011211820.1:0-1101 GCF_000146605.3 Meleagris gallopavo
GTTGCTGAAAGGGAAAACTAAAGCTGCTGCTGCTAGAATCTCTCTCCTGAAGTGAATGGCAAAGCTCCTATTAATGCATTTTGCACAGCATTTCAGCTGGGCTCCCATTTTGGGGGGTTATGGTTCAGCCCAGCTCCAAGGAGCATCACCATTCAGCTTGATTCTCAGCAGCTTTTGGACTACTAGGAGAACCATGGGTACACTGCTTGACAGACTCACAGTGGAGTACAATTAGCTTGAATTACTTGTAAGGCATTAGAAGTCCTCTGATAAAGGACTGTGAAAATATCACAGACTAATATGGAAGAACTTCTTCCCCTTCTAGGTAGCTTGTTCTCATTATTTTCTGTACCTGAAGCAAAGTAGAAATGACTTCACAAGTGATCTCTCCTAGGTAAAACTCACATTTTATATCTACTCCTACTGAAGTTATACGGAAATCTTCACAATCCTTCCAAATTCTACCACTTTCTATCTAATAGAAAGACAATTCAATTTCAAGATTACACATCCTGTTTTAAATCTCTTCTGCAGCTTGGAATGTCATTCTTAACATTTATACAATATCTCTAGAAGCACTCAGTTTAGCTTTTCTCCTTGATTTTCAAAAGTTACTGGAATACATTCATTTCTTTAAGAGTTTGTGACTTGTAATTCCCAAAACTTGTGGGGTTGTCTGAGTGATGCGCTGATATTTTCCACTTGTTAAGGAAACATTTCAAAGCAGTGAGTTAAGCCAGCACGTGACATCTGTTGTTCATCCATAAGTTTCTGTTTTGAGTCTGTCTGGACTTCCAGAGGTTCACAAGGATTTTAACATGCCAGAAAATAGCAGAAAGGCTTAGAAAACAAAACTAAAGGAGAAAAATGGAATAAATGTGAACTTCAGAAATGTAGTTATTAGCTACAGATAGACTGTGGAGTTCAGCAGGGGTACCTTAGCTCTGAAAGGTATGAAATATTTCATGTTGGAGAATAAGCAAGCATTAGAGTCTGTTAATACAGTCAGGTTATTTCCTGCAGCAGTGAGCTTAAATGCAATGAATTACTGACATCCATTTCTTACCTCTGACATCAATACCGACATACTCTCTCTGCTCT
>NW_011211821.1:0-1116 GCF_000146605.3 Meleagris gallopavo
CCCCCCTCCGTGTGTTGCAGCGCCTGGCTCAGCACCAGCCCTGACTCCTACCTTCCACTTCCACAAGGCCATAATGAATACAAATAATGATACGATCAGCATGATCCCAAGGATGGGGTAGAAGATATCATCATCCTCCAAGCCGAGGAAGAATCTCATTCCCCAAAAATCAGCCATGTCTGTGACGTGCAGAGAGAGCCAAGCAGTCAAGCTCCTCTCTCCAGGCAACTCACAGGCAAAGTGGCACCCAGCCTCGCTCTGCCCAGAACTTTGGGTTGTCCCCTTTGTGATGTGGGTTGCCATGTCACCAGCTGGCTGCTATGGCAACGTTTGTGATGCAGGGACAGTGGGGTGTGGCACAGCGGGGCCAGCTCAGCACAGCGGGGCCATGGCCGGCCCGCCCCAACACCAAGACCAGGCCCTGTGCAGGGCCACACGAAGCCTCTGCCTCTCACCAGGAAGGACTGAATTGTGGGCTCTGTGCCGTGCTCCCACTTTTGAGAGCCCATGAAGCTCTCTTTGGCCCTGACGAGTCCAGTAAGGCAATGGTGGTCGTGCTGCTGCTGCTTGCTCTTCCCCAGCATTTTCAGGGAAGACCTCGAGCGGATCAGCTCGGAGCAGAGGCTCGCACGATGGACCCGTCACAGACAAGTAAAACTGGCAGAACACCAAAAGAGGTACAGGGAGCCCCAGCTCCCCCACGTGGGAAGAGCACAGCTCCTGAGGAATAATGCGGCAGTTGGCACAGGTTGTGTGAAGTGAAGAGGTTTTCACTCCCTGTGTCCAAGGTGGTGGAGTCATCGCTGCCTTCAGGCATTTCCAAGATGAGCCTGTGTCAAATGGAGAAAGAGAACGAAGATGAGGGCAGTTCTGAGCCAAACACTCGTGAGGGCTCCCGGAGTCTTCTGTCGCCTCAAAGGTGTAGGCAGGCCGTGTCATTTCCAGGAGGGTCCCTTGGGATGTAGTTTTGGAGGGTGTGGGAGCCCAGGAAGGCTGGGAATACTTTAAGGAAGTAATTTTAAAGGTGCAGGAGCTAAGCATGCCTAAGTCACGGAAGGTGAGCTGATGGGCAAGGAGGCTGAACTGGCTGAACAGAGACCTTTGGCTGGAACTCAT
>NW_011211822.1:0-779 GCF_000146605.3 Meleagris gallopavo
TGGGACAGTTCTGAGCGTAAGGAAAGGCATCTGCTGGGTGAGGGCTTTGCTGGGTGAGCATCACCCTGCTGAAGAGCAGGCAGCTGTTGTCTTTGCAGACAGCCACATCCATGGGGATTGGGAGCTTTTTCTGCCTTCCAGCTCTTGGCTGCTGCTCTGAGAGTGAAGAGAGAAGAACCGGAGAGAACCACCAGCAGAAAGGATCCCCTGCGCGGCTTCTGAGCCCTTCCAGACAAACCAGCTGGATTAGCGTGGCCTGTGACCTGGGTTTGGAGTTAACCCAGCAGGCTTTGCCCAAAGCAGAATGACCTGTGGGCACAGCGTCCAGCAGGTGGAAGGGACCAACAGCTGCAGACAGCAGCAGCCTGAGCAGCTCTTGAGGGAAATCCTTACTGCGAACAAAGGTCCAGAAGAGGAGAGCAGCTTGTCCCTGTGTTCACGTAGTAAGGTTGTCCTTTCTGATCTGTTACCTCTCAGGTGGTGCCTACAGCTGTGCATTGTGCTCTGCGGGAAGAGCTGATGTTTTGCATTTAACCTTGTCTTTCATCTTGTTTTAAAGCTTAGAGGAACCTTAAATTCTACAGCCCTGAGTTTTGTGCCACGAGAGCTCTCCAGCTTCTGTCCGTGATGTGAGTCAGCTTAATTTACAGTGGTGCCTGTTTTAATTCTGACAGTTACAGTTAATTCAATCAGTTGCAGTTGCAGCTGACTTCCCAAGGCTGCAGTATGTGGTGGTGGCACAGCCTTGGGCTTCTGCATTTGTGCTGATCCCACATTTC
>NW_011211823.1:0-880 GCF_000146605.3 Meleagris gallopavo
CAAATAATTATGATAGGTGCTGCAAAAGGAACTCGTCTTCACCTTTCAGATGGAAAGCCAATGGCTGTGTGCAATTTCTCCTGTAAAACTGTGGGGTTTTCCTGCACTTCAATGTCTCTGCTGTCTGACACAACGGGAGTTGTGCTGTGGCCTCGTGTCCGTGCCTGTGCCTCCTCCAGTGTGAGCAGCTTTGTGGAAGGACAAGACATCCACAGGGACTTGGGCCATAGTAAAGAACTGCGTCCTGTAAAGGAAAAGCACAGATAAGAGGGAGGATCGGCAAGCAGCAGCACCGCCATCGCAGATCTGGGGGAGGTGCTGTGTTTTTCTAAGTCTTGGCTATCCTAGCCACTGGAAGATGATGCCAAAATAACCATTCTGTTTGACAGATTCACCCTTTGGATCTCTATTAAAAAAAACAACTTAAACAGAATGAAGACCAGAAAAGGTGTGCAGATGTATGTGTACGTGACAGGCCGCGCCAAGAGGCCCAGGGAAGAGGGAAATGCTTTCATTGCCTTGTACTTACTCAGCACTTCTCATACGGTCAGCAGAGGGTTTGGGAGCTCCCTGAAGTTCATTTTGCAGGGGGAGCTCGCGCTGCAAATGTCACAGCCATAGCTGTCCTGGGTTGGGTCGGGAATCTGCTCGGAGTCGAATCCACGGCTGGAGAGAAGGGCACAACAATGGCAGGAGGGGTTGAAAAAGAGGAAAACTACAAGTGAAAAGCAATACAAAATACAGTCAAGAAAAGGAAGGGGTTCCTGACTTACAGGAAAAAACAAACACTTGGTCACCAACGCCACGTGAGCAGCGCCAGATGAGATGTTTCCAAAAGGAGACCTTCTCTTTTTGCTAAGGCATTTCCAGTTACCCTGAC
>NW_011211823.1:21481-22373 GCF_000146605.3 Meleagris gallopavo
TTTGGGGTGTGTGATGTCACATGGGGTGTGTGACGTCATTTTGGACGTGTGACATCACGTGGGGGTTGTGGCGTCACATGGGGTATGTGATGTCATTTTTTGGGTTAAGACGTCACATGGGTGGGTGTGACATCACATGGGGTGTGTGACGTCACATGGGGATTGTGATGTCATTATGGGGATGCGACATCACATGGGAGGGTGTGATGTCACTTTTTTGGGTTGTGACATCACATGTGGTGGTGTGATGTCACATGGGGTGTGTGATGTCATTTTAGGGGTGTGTGACGTCATTTTGGGGGTGTGACGTCACATGGGGGTTCTGACGTCATTTGGGGTGTGTGATGTCACATGGGGTGTGTGACGTCATTTCGGGCGAGTGACGTCACTTGGGGTTGTGATGTCATATGGGGTGTGTGACGTCACTTTTTTGTGTTGTGACGTCACATGTGGTGGTGTGACGTCATTTTAGGGGTGTTTGACGTCATTTTGGGGTGTGTGATGTCACAATGGGTGTGTGACGTCATTTTAGGGTTGTGAGGTCATTTTGAGTTTGTGACGTGACATGGCAGGTGTGACTTCATTCGGAGTGTGTGACATCATTTTAGGGGTGCGTGATGTCATTTTGGGGTTGTGACGTCACACGGGGTGTGTGATGTCACAATGGGTGTGTGACGTCATTTTGGGCGTGTGAGGTCATTTTGAGTTTGTGACGTCACCTGGCAGGTGTGACTTCATTCGGAGTGTGTGACGTCAAATGAGGGTCTGTGACGTCAAATGGGGTGTGTGACGTCATTTTAGGGGTGTGTGACGTTATATTGGGCGTTTGAGCTCACTTGCGTGTTGTGACGTCACTTGGGGTGTGTGACGTCATTTTTGGGGTATGACATCA
>NW_011211824.1:0-547 GCF_000146605.3 Meleagris gallopavo
TGATTTTTTTTTTTCTCTCTTGTGAGCTGCTTTCTCTTTTTTGGCAGGGAATCCTGTCTGTACTTAGGGGGTGGTAGCCATTTGTACCTGGAAGCTGCTTCCTTCACTTCAGAGTGTGGGTGAGCGTTGGTCCTTGGAATGGGGTAAGTGGTTTCTTTTTTTATTTCAGGGTTCTCATCTCCTCTTTTGGGGGGATCCTAATTCCTTTGAAGGGTTGGTAGCTGTAAGAACAGCATCTGAACCTGGAAATGGCTTCCTTTGGGGTGTGGGGTGAGCACTTAGAAAGGGTTGAGAGATTCTTGCTTGATTTCAGAGCTGTGAACTCTGCTTTTCTGGGGGATCTCAAGCTGGGTTAGAGTAGCTGTTTTAGCTATGTGTGTTGTTTCCTTTTCAGTGGTTCTCAGCTCATAATCTCCCATCTGGGCTTCAAATATATATATTTTTTTATTTCTATGTTTCCATTCATGGCTGTAATTAATAGTGTGTTGTGTTTATTGCATCTATGCAGTGTTTTTAAGGGCATTCTGTGCATCTTTGTACTGTTTTC
>NW_011211825.1:0-1050 GCF_000146605.3 Meleagris gallopavo
GGTGGCAAATGCTCTATGGGGGTGGTTACAGCAGTGGGAGCAAAACAACTGGCAAAGAAAGGGTAAACCTATTGGGCTGCTGAGCTGTGGAAAGATATTGCTGCCCGAATAAAGAATATGGTTATAAAGGTGCGTCACGTAGATGCCCATGTGCCCAAGAATAGGGCTACTGAAGAGCAGCAAAATAACCATCAGGTAGACAGAGCTGCCAGAATTGAGGTGGCCCAAATAGATCTGGACTGGCAGAACAAGGGTGAATTATTTCCAGCCCGATGGGCCCATGAGACCTCAGGCCATCAAGGGAGAGATGCGACATATAAGTGGGCTAGAGACCGAGGGGTGGATTTAACTATGGATGCTATTGCGCAAATCATTCACGACTGTGATACGTGTGCCACAATTAAACAAGCCAAGAGAATGAAACCTCTCTGGGAGGAAGGGCGATGGCAAAAGTACAAATATGGGGAGGCATGGCAGGTTGATTCTATCACCTTGCCACGATCTCGTAATGGTAAGCGTTATGTGCTCACTGTGGTGGAGGCAACACCTGGGTGGCTTGAAACCTATGCAGTACCCCACGCTACCGCCCGAAATACCATATTAGGTCTTGAGACACAAGTCCTGTGGCGACATGGTACCCCAGAAAGAATTGAGTCAGATAATGGGACTCATTTTAAAAATTCTCTTGTAAATACCTGGGCTAAAGGTCATGGCATTGAGTGAATTTACCATATTCCCTACCATGCACCAGCCTCAGGTAAGATTGAACGCTACAATGGGTTGTTAAAAACTATGCTGAAAGCAATGGGAGGCGGTACATTTAAGCACTGGGAGAAGCATTTGGCAGAAGCCACCTGGTTAGTCAATACCAGAGGATCTATCAATCGTGGTGGTCCAACCCAGTCCAGCTCCCTACATACCGTAGAGGGAGATAAAGTCCCTGTTGTACATGTAAAGAATATGTTGGGAAAGGCAGTTTGGGTTATTCCAGCCTCTGAGAAGGACAAACCTCTTCGTGGAACTGTTTTTGCCCAGGGACCTGGGTCCACT
>NW_011211826.1:0-4778 GCF_000146605.3 Meleagris gallopavo
CCCCCCCTCTGGTGCCGAACCGCTTCTGCGGGTGGACGTGGAGCCAAGGGTTCGTTGAGCTGCAGCGGGTGCAGGCAGGGCTGCGGGGCTGCTTTGTGCGTGCAGCTGGGCACGGCAGCACACCTGTCTGCGTCTGCGTTGCGTCGTGGAGCGGAGCAGAGCAGCTCTGTGACCAGGAGGTGCCCCGTAGCGCAGCGGGTGTCCAAGGGGCAGCAGGACGTGGCGTCGTCCCCACCGAGGAGACGCACGGGGCTCTGCGTCGCTGTGGGTGCAGCTGCGGAGCTGATTTTTTCCCCGTGGGTTTGCGGCTGTGCGGGGCTCAGGGGGTGCAGGGAGCGCTGTGGCTGCTGGAAGGGAGAAGCAGGGGAGCTCACGGCGCTGGCCGTGGGGCCGCGGTTGCCGTGCCCTGTTTGGTGCTGGCACTTCGGAGCTGATGGGGGGCGGCTCAGGGTGGGGGTGCTGGGTGCTGTGGGGGCACAGGTGGGTGCCGCTGGGGGTGAGGAGCACAGCGGGGCTGGAAACAGCAAGCGGTGTCACGGGGCAGCGATGCGCCTGCGTGGGGCTGGGAGGTTTGGGTTTGCCAGCCCCGAGAGCAGCACCCGTGGGTGCTCGGCAGCCCCTGTGCGGCGGGAGCACCGTGGGGCCGCGGGGCGGACGCTCGTGGGGTCACGCAGTGCTTCATCCAAAAATGAACCAGAAGTCCGAGGCAGCACTTCCTCTGCTTCCTGGCGGTTTAAGGGCAGCCTGCAGCCCACGCCTGCTGTTCCTCTCAGCCCCGTGTGTCCAGCAGTGCCCTGCAGCTCCGCGGCGCTGGGGGAAGTAGGGCAGGGTGCTGGCTTAAAATAGCCCTGAGCAGCGAGCTGGAGAAGCTATTTAGGTAAATCCCGGGGTCCCTGTGGGGGCAGAGCTGCCCGCTAATCTAAAGATATTCCCTGCGGATCTGAATTGGGATCCTGCCACGCTCCAGGTGTTCCCTGCCGGGGCTGCTCGGTGCCGTTGCGCAGCAGGAAGGAGGGAGGGCCTGCAGTTGGGCACCGCCTGCCTAACGAGCAATTAGCGGAGCCCCGTCAGCCTGCGGTGCTGTGAGAGCAGGTGGTGGAGCTCAGGGTTCCCCCCATCCCTTGGGTGAGCTCCCTTCTGCGAGAGGCTGCGGCTGGTGGAGCTGGGCAGGGTTGGCCCCGTGGAGCCCTGCTGTCCCACCATGGAGCCCCGGTGCCGGCATCCACTCCTGCAGTGTGCTCTGCATCCAGCGAGGGGGCCGTGAGCTCCTGCAATTAGCGCAATTAGCGCGATTAGTGGCACCGAGCTGGCAGCGAGCATCCCTGAGCGGTGCAGGAGGTGTCCTTCTGCTCCCGGCAGCGGGGTGGGCAGCTCCATGTGGTCCCTCTGCCCCCAGCGCGGTTCCTCCTCCGCCCTCAGACAGCCCTGCCCAGCACCCAGGCGTGGCGGTGGGTCTGTCTGTTCCACCCATCGTACACCCGAGGGCCAGGACGGCCCCGGAGCACCAAAAAGGGCCTTTTTGTCCCCAGAGCCACCCGCAAGCAGCAGGCTGCTTTGGCGCTGCGTCTGCGTGGGTGCAGTGGGGCTGCATGGGGGGTGTGTGAGCTCAGCGCCGCGCAGCGTGCTGGCATCGTGCTCTGCGAGTGCCGTGCGGGGTGAGCACCTTCCAGCAGCCATCCCAGCCTGGGAGCTCCTTTTTCAGTCATGAATGCAGCCGTGCTGCTCGGTGCAGGCATCCCGGCGGCCGTGCCGTGCGTAAACAAGCCGTGCTCCCCGTGCAGGGGTTCACACGGCACTGGTGCTGCATTGGGGCCTTTCTGCAGCAGAGCTGTGCTGGCCCCTTTGCTCGCCCTGTGCTCCTTTGGGCACAGCCGACCCTTTAAGCCATCGCACCGCTCTGGAGCAGCAGCCAGGAGGTCGGTTTGGTGCCGCAACTGCTGTGCGGGTGGGAGCAGAGGGGCCCTCGTGGGGCTGCAGGGCTGCATTTGGGCCCCTTTGCATCCCTGCAGGGAGCTCTGCTGCATGGCCCCATGAGGAGCTGGGCACCTTGCAGAGGAGCGCGCAGCAGACGTTTGTGTCAGCTCCTTGCAGCCTAAAGCCCTTAGCACGAGTTCTGGCTAACGGGATTACTCACATTGACAGCACTAATGACAGCACTAATGACAGCACTAATGACAGCACTAATGACAGCACTAATGACTTAAGCTGTGCCCTCAGCCCTGGGGGGGTGGGCAGCAGGGGCTGGAGGGGGCAGCAGGGGCTGGGTGCTCTCCCTGTGGAGCCGAGGGGGGTTCCCTGCTCTGCCCTGGGATGTTCTCTGGCTTCCTTTGGTGCCCACCAGCACTGTGTGCTGCAGCACTCGGGCCGTCCCCACCCACATTCCTTCCCTGTCCCACTGCTGCACGGACCCCAACGTGCAGTGAGGGCTGCGGCTCTCACGCTGGGGTCTGCAGGCAGAAAGCTGCTGTGCTGGCACTCAGGGGGGACGGGCTGCGTGGTGACCTGTTGGGCTCCAGGCTGCCTTTAGCAGGGCACAGAACAGCCTCGGCGCAGTGCTTCCCCTCGCTGAGCACGGAGCAGGGCCGCAGCGGGGGCTCACGGTTCCCCCTCCCCGTGGCCGTGGGTGCGCTGGGGGTCCTGGACCATCCGGCTGCGATCTCAGCCCGCTGCCCAGCGCCGGCCCTGCTGGAGCTGCTCAGCCTTCTCCCATCCCTGAGGCAGCGAGGAGCACAGACGGAGCTCCCATCTAACGCAGCCCTCTGTGCCTGCGCTTCCGTTCCGCTCGAGGTCCTGGCCCTGCACGCGGTGCATTGCGGTGCATCGCAGCGCAGCCCTGCTGACGCAACGCTTCCCCCCCAGCCGTGCCGTTCCCCCCCACGCAGCGGCTGACGCTGAAGGAGGTGTTTGAGGACGGCAAACCGCGCCTGGACGTCCTCAAGAGCCACCTGGTGAAGGAGGGCCGCCTGGAGGAGGACGCGGCCCTGAAGATCATCAACGACGGCGCGGCCATCCTGCGGCACGAGAAGACCATGATAGAGGTGGAGGCTCCCATCACAGGTCAGAGCCCAAACGGAGCCGCGGGGTCCCGCCTGCGGGGCTTCCCTGAGCTGCTGCGGACGTGCCGCGTCCGTCCCGCTGGGCTCGGGGGCATCCCTGCGCTGCCACGGCCGCCCTCTGGGCGTTGACTCCGTCCCTCCTGTGTGCTCTTCCTCCTCCCCAGTGTGCGGGGACATCCACGGGCAGTTCTTTGACCTGATGAAGCTGTTCGAGGTGGGAGGATCGCCCAACAACACCCGCTACCTCTTCCTGGGCGACTACGTGGACAGGGGCTACTTCAGTATAGAGGTGAGCGTGAGGCTGAGCCTGGAGCTGGCAGACGTAGCGCACGTCGTGTCCCTCAGCTTGCATTCCATGCAGAATGCGGCCTCGGGGGTCTGCGCTGATATCCCTCAGGTTGCACTCCATGCAGACCCTCCTCCGGCTGCATTTTAAACTCCCCCTCCCCTCCCCATCAGGTTGCATTCCGCGCAGACTCCCTGAGGCTGCATTTTGCACTGACCTGTAGGTTGCAGGTCATGCAGCCCCCCTCAGGCTGCTGTCACACTGACCTCCCTTAGGTCGCGTTTAACGCAGACCTCCCTTAAGCTGCATCTCATGCAGAACCCCCTTAGGCTGCATTTTACACTGACCCCCCCTTAGGTTACATTCCATGCAGACCCCTCCTCCAGCTGCATGTTGCACCGACTCCCCCCTCCACCCCCAGGCTGCATTTGGCCCCGTGAGCCACTTTTGCAGCTCACACCAAGGCCAGGTCCTTGCAGCGGGCTTCTGAGGTGCTGCCAGGTTGGACCCGCCTGCAGCTGGACGTTGGGCTGTGCAGCAGCACGGGGCTGGCAGCTCGTATCTCTGCAACCAGAGGGAGAGCTGCTGTGCATCACCGTGGGGCAGCGGGAAGCGTGGGGCTGGGGGCTTCCCTGCAGGGGGGACGGAGCTTCCTGCAAAGCAGCTGTGCATTGCATGGCTTCCAGCTGCATTTGCGCTCCTGCAGGAGGGATCTGTGCCATCCCGAGAGCTGCAGCGCAGCGCCCTGCGGGGCACTGAGTTCAGCTGTGCGGTGAGCAGGAATGCAGTCTGTGCATCATCAGAGGTGCAGCAGTGGTGCCGCGCACCTTTGCCGGATCGCTTTTTCAAATCCAATTACAACGGGACGCACGAGCGCCGGCTAATTAAGAGTCGCACGTCCCCTAATTTAGCCAGGCTTCAACTCACCGCCTTCTGGGTGGTGGTTAAAGCTGAAATAGAGACCTCAGCAGCACGGTGCGGAGCTGCAGGTCGGAGCTTCCCACCACAGCGTTGTTCTCAGTGCCCCTGTGGAGCATCCCTCCGTCACCGATGCGATCAGGCCTTGTTTCTGCTGGCTGCACGCAGCTGGAGCTGCCTGCCGCTGCGTCCGACCCCGTTTGTGCTCGTATTTAGGGCAGGAGTTGCTCTGTAGGGCTGCGGCTCTGAGATCTGCGGCTGCTTGTAGGGCTGGGCTGCAGTCAGGGCTCCTCTCCGGGCGTCCACCCAGCAGTTTGTGGTGCAGCCCGCAGCCACGAGCCCCTGCGACGGGGTTTCGTGATGTCCCCTCACCCCTCCTTCCCCTTCCTGCAGTGCGTGCTGTATTTATGGAGCTTGAAGATAAACCATCCCAAAACGCTGTTCCTCCTGCGAGGGAACCACGAGTGCAGGCACCTGACAGAGTACTTCACCTTCAAACAGGAGTGTGAGTCACAGCG